>NW_022196914.1:24253454-24276953 GCF_008632895.1 Mastomys coucha
TAACTCTTAGCCTCCTGGAGCCCCAGTTACACACACACACACACACACACACACACACACACACACATTCACACACACATACTCTCACACACTAAATGGAATAACTTATCTAAGTTGCACATGATAAATGAAGTTAAACAGGATAATATATATTACAACATTCATATTTAGAAAATTGACAAACATATTTCCATTCTGAATCTCATCTCTTAATCTTCTTTTATCCTCACCTAGAATTCCAGTGATTCCCGATTCCCTGACTGTGAGTCTGTTCGTATGATCACCCTCTTATGTGAAACTCCATCTGTTTTCTACCCACTCAAACCTTAAACATTCCCCAATGCCCAGAGCAGGTGCTAATTACTACACAGAAATTTCTGGAAAAGTCTTCAAGGTGGCAGGCACCTTGGCAAAGAATGCTTATATTAACTCCCATGTAAGTAAACATATTTAGCATCAAATCTCTAATCTCTCCATTTCTGTGTCACACAAGAAAGTTAATAAAATAAAGCTTAACGTTTATTCAGTTAATTAAATGGGACTGCTTGAAAAAGAGATTTCACATCTAACCTGGGACTAAAGAATCACTTGAACGAGCCAAATGTATTTATCTATAGAGCAGTAGTTTTCAACAAGTAGGTTGCAGCCTCTTTGGGAATCAAAGACCTTTTCACAGGGTTCATAATACAGACATCCTGTATATCTGATACTTACATTTTTGATTCATACCAGTTGCAAAATTACAGTTATGATATAGCAACAGAATAATTTTATGGTTGGGGTTCACCACAACATGCAGAACAATAATAAAGGGTCACAGCATTAGGATGGTTGAGAACCATTGCTCTAGACCTTCCCTACCTTGTACGGTCTTGTGCTCTTGCTGTGTGTTCTTGTATCCAAACCTAATCTAGCCAAGTTTCCTTGACACTAACTGGTCACTATATACATCTGTCATACCTAAAGTAAGAAATATTCATCATTGACACTTACTGCTAGAAAACAGGGTCAGGATCTGATTATTTTTTGCTGAGTTATTGTGTCTCAGTATGGAGGGAAGCACATAAGAAAGGTCCTGGTTCAATGTTTCTACTGTACACATTCAATGCAGTGTGCTGTCTTTGAGTAATTAATCCATTGTCATTTGTAATAGGCTACCCCCAAATGTTTCATTACACATCTGCTTCTATATCATCTTATTTACTTTTCTATTGCTGTGATAAAACACCCTTGTAAAAGAAAGACTTTATTTTACTTAGGTTTCAGAGGGTTAGAGTACCCATTGTAGAGTAAAGGAACAAGGGATCACTTATATCTGTATCCACAACCAGAGGCAGAGAGAGAGAGAGAGAGAGAGAGAGAGAGAGAGAGAGAGAGAGAGAGAGAGAGAGGAGCAACCTGGAAGTCAAAGGTATATTTTGGAACTTCAAAGCCCAGCCAGCGATACCTTCTCCAATAAGGCCAAGCCTCTTACTAACACTTTTCAAGCAGGATCACTAACTAAAAACTAACTTTTCAAATATGTAAACCTAGGAGGCCCATTTTCATTCAAACCACCATATGCATGCTGTAGTTTCATGTGTCTTTGATTCCAGCTATCTTATTTTCTGTGCGTGGCCTGCCTTCTTTTTGCTAGAATCAAGGGGCTGTGGTCATGGGATGCTAATTCATGGGATAATCAAAAGTGAACCTGGAGTAATGACTGAACTAATGTGTAAATTAAAGACTGGGCTTTTGATCTGCAAGAGATGTGATATCAAGAGAGCTTTTGTAATAGCAAGAGAAAGCTATCTTGAGCAGAACATCGGCTATCAGCTAGTAACCCACGATTTGACTTCCAGTTGTTTTTTTGCTGCTCCCAGGCATCCCTTCTCTAAGAAACCCTTCTCCAAGTTGATGGTGGTCCTTGGCACTATACATGATTTTTTTTTAAATTGGCAGTCATTGTCTCCTAAGGTTTTAACTAGGTCCCTTCCATATATTCTTTCCTTTGTGATGCCTAATAAAAAAGAGATTAATTTTTTGGAGACTCCTTTTAATGTGGTCATTTGCTTTTCTGTTATTGTTTGAAAGATGTTTAGAAAACATTTGATTATGCTATGCCTAATATGCATTTTTGAATGTATGTTTTTCAGGTTATTATTTAATACATTATACAATTTCTTTGTGTTTCTACACAAAGATGTTACATCACTTGGGGTAGGACCCAACTATGGCTTAAAAATGTGTCTCTATTGTCACATTTTAGATTGGACATTTAGAAATCTGAGCGTATGTTGGAGTTTTTGTGTGAATAATGGTATGGAATGAAAGCATATAGTTACTTATGAAAGAGGCAATGTCTCCCTGAGTTTGTAAAAAATGTGGAGACTAATGCTATTTAGCCGCCATTTGGCCTCCAATATCAAGCACTTATCTTTTCTAAAAGCTAGATTGTCATGGTGCACCAATATTTTGTCCAAGACGTAAACATTTGGAGTTACTTTATTTACCACTATTATGTATTGGAATGTTGCCTTAATTCTTTACTGTTTCATTAAAATTATATTTCTCAATGATGAAATTTGACAGTGTAGTCTATACATCCACAGCAAATTCCTCAGCCCTAATTGACAATGAGCAACATGTGACTCATATTATTTCATTAACTGCATCATCAACCAATTGGCTAAACATACTGGTGCTGGTTGGAAAATGCATATATAAATCAACTTGGGACTCTGTACTCAGGGGTATCCTTTTCTACTATGAACCAGCTTGCTCTTGGAGGCTCCTTGTCATATCTACTCACATCATAAATTCCTGTTACCAGTCTATAATGTTTTAAGGTTCTATTTTGAATACCCAGATTTCTTTACATTTGAGAAAAGTAGGAAAGGTTAAGAGATAGTGGCCCAACATTAGAGGAATGGCTAATCAATGACTGGCCCAACTAAAGACCTATCCCATGTGAGAGAACCAACACCTGACACTAATTATGATACTTTTCAATGCTTGCAGACAGGAGCCTAGCATAATTGTCTTCTGAGAGACTTTATCCAGCAGTTGACAGAAACAAATGCCCACAGCCAAACATCACGTGGAGCTCCAGGAATCCTGTGGAAGAGAGGAGGATAGGATTGAGCAAGCCTGAGTGGTCAAGCACACTACAAGTAGACCTACAGAGTCAACTAACTTGGGCCCATATTGGCTCACAGAGACTGAAACACTAACCAAAAACATGTAGGGGCTGTAACTAGGTCTGCTACATATATGTTGCAAAAGTACAGCTTGGTCTTCATGTGGGTACCCTAATAATTGGACCAGAGGTTGTCTCTGATTCTGTTGCCTGTCATTGGATCCCTTTCTCCTAACTTGACTGCCAGGTTGGGTTTCAGTGGGAGAGAATGTGCTTGGTTCTCCTGGGACTAAATGTACCTGGACAAGCTGATACCCAATGGGGAGCTTTCCTTTCTCGGAGAAAAAGGGGAGGGCTTAATGGAAGGAGGGATTTGTCAGGGTGAGACAGGAAGGAGAGAAGATTGATGGGCAGATACAGGGATGCAAAGTCAATAAATAAATGAATGAATAAGATAAAATGAGAAAAGGAATAGAAAGAAAGGGGCAGAGAGAGAGGGATGGAAGGAGGGAGGAAAGAAAGGAAGAATGGAGGAAGGAAGAGAGAAAGAGAGAGAGATGCCTATGGAAAAGATGCAGTGAGAACTGATTGGTTAATACATAAAAGTTTTCTATGTGCATATATATGTGCTTATAGCCATTGATTGATTATAAGCTGAGGTTATAGGAGCACCTCTTTATATGTATTTTGCTGCCGCTGGCATAGTGCCTTTCATTTTTACTTATGATCTTGCTAACTCTTCTCCCTCATCCCTATCCAATTAATTTTGTCATTACATTGGAGATCTGCTTGCATGAAATTTATTTTTTTAATGACTTAGTAGATTAATTTGGAAGATGGGAGTATATTAAGTTTCCTGTTGAGTAGGTAGAAAATGAGGTCACCAATGGGAGTCTAGAGAACTTGATTTTGTACCCTGTGAACTAAGATTGGCTTTATCATCCATGACCATGGTCTCAGTCTTATTCATGTATCTGAATGAGGGTGCACCCCATCACTTTCCTGGTTCTGGAGCACTGACTGTGCCAAACTGTCAGAGTGTCTTGAAGGTCTGAATTTCTTTTCCATTGCAATGGCCTTTCTTTCCTTAGGCAATCAGTTACTTAAATTATAGAGTTATCAGTGACTTTTCAATTTTCAGGAGCTAATTGAATGTAGTTTCATGAGATGTAGAACCTGGATGCTCTGAGGGAATCTCTAATTCTGCTGATGCTTTTTGATTGACACCAGGCACAATCCTAGACCATTTTCCACAGAGGCAACAAAGCAAGGGGAATTTGGTGAAGGATTATAGATTCCCTAAAAAATTTATGCTTTTGGTCAATGCTAAAGCATGTCTGGATGTTCACGCTAGTGTGTGAAGGTCGAATTCAAGGAGTTAAGAATGATTTCAAGGTCTTTAGGTAAGGAAGTTCTTTGTAGCTGAGAGAATGACTAAAGAACCTAGCCTTGTACTGACTAGGTGCCAAGTCTTTCAGGAAAGGGAATGTATCTGTTAATATGTTTCAGAACAAACTGTACCCTGGTTTATGCTACTGTGTAGAACATAATAGAGGGCTTCCAAGCCCTCTATTGTTCTAGATGACTCCAATTTCAAAGGACGGCTATTTTATTTGTGCAGAGACAACCATTACTGGTTCAGTACAATCCCTGATGCTGATTGATGAGTAACTTCCTCATGTAAGTATATTTAAAAAAATGTTTCTTATGAACTGATTCAAGTAGATAAGTTACATATGAGCACTTAATTATAACAAACTAGATCAGAAAAACTAGTCCTGTGAACTTACAAATCTTGGCTGAATCCAAGGACAGATACCTAACTTTGGTGTATAGTGGTATCTATCAACCTCTTACTTAACAACCTACTGTTTCTCTGTCTGTCTGTCTCGTGTCTCTGTGTCTCTGTGTGTCTCTGTCTCTATCTCTATCTCTGTCTGTCTGTCTGTCTGTCTGTCTGTCTGTCTGTCTGTCTCTCTCTCTCTCTCTCTTCCTCTCTCTCTCTCTCTGTGTGTGTGTGTGTGTGAACATGATTACCAGACCAAAACAGAATTGTCCATCCTCATGGCTTCAGCTCATCACTGTTCATTTGGTCAGGTCTGGTCCTTTTCCTCCATCCTAGTTACTTTGTACCTAGCCTGCCTTTGACCTCCTTTACCATAAGAGGGTAGTTTCCATGGCCTCTAAAAGTCCTCTGAATAGGTCCCTTACCATATTGTCTAATCACTTTTCAGTTACTCAGTTTACATTCATGTCAGTCCTCTGCCTGCTTTCTGTAAGACTTCTCTGAACTCTGTAGCCTTTCAAGTCCATTGATAGCCACTCTAGGGCCGTATACTACCATATATAGTATAATATATGATTGGAGAGTTAGTTCTGATTGAAATAAAAGAACCCAAAATTGAAAAATGGCTACACTGTTTAGTAAAATAGTTGACATTGTTAATTTCTGCTAATAAAATCAATGAAAGTTATGAACATACTGTTACTCACCAATTTTGATATTGTGGGAAGACATACATGTATCTGTCTGTCACAACATCATAACATCCATCTCAACATTAACCCTAGGACTCAGGCTACCTACTTCTCTTGGCCCAACTACTCCCCACTTTCATCTTTCCCAACCTTATAATAAATTTAATAATAATAAGCATGCAACTCTCCCTAAGTATCAACTACATGTTTCCTCCTGTATACCAGTTCTATTTTCTCTTTGGTCTCCAGCAAAAATCAAAAAGGAGGAAAGATTTGATTCCACATTCCATCCACAAGCTAGGGATGTGTTAGAAGATTCACAAAAAAAGAAGAATATATGGGCTATGACTGCTGATGTAGAGTAGAAAAAACAAAATGTAGTGACCTTTCCAGGAATTGCCATCTGGGTGAAAAGCATAGGCTAAAATATTAGTATATATTATTAGAATTTCTTGTCAGTAAGGGCTGGTTTGTGTTTATTATTTGGGATAGAATTAGAAGTAGATTATTATGGCCTCATATTCGTTTGTTACTGTGAGAATCACTTGATCTACATAACAGAAAATGGATCTGCAAGCATTTCAGAGAAATAATTTCAGTGTATGCCTAGGGAATGTGTTGGGGAACAGGAGGCTACATTGTCTATTCATAATTTTGTGGTTTCTTCCCTGACAAGAAATGAAGGATAAGTAATGCTGAATCATTCAAATGGCAAATAATGGGGTCATGTTCAGCTTCTCCAGGTGGAGTCTGTCTTTCTTCCTCTTTGCTCCCTGTTAAAACAAATGTTAATGAAAGGTAAATGAGACATGGAAAACAAACAGACAAACAAACAAGCAAACAAGTAAAAAACGCACAGTATACACTGGATGGACTATCATTTAAATCTTCCACACCTCCAAAAAGCAACTTATGATTTTAGTTGTAAGATGCTTTCATTATTATATTTTCATTATTATAAAAGGAAGAAAAAGATAGAGGTATAATTTTGCTAGTGTGTTTATATGCCACAATGAGGTTACAGAGCAGCATGCTTATGTGCTTTCATATAAATTCACATGTGCTAATTTTACTCCTTTTGGTTCATTATCTTGAAGCATTCAAAAATAAATATTATTAAATGCTTAATATGTGGCAAGTACCTTGTATATGATATTTACTGAATTAGTACAACATTATATGGTAAGTACATTTTTATCTTCTTTTGTTTGTTTATTTATATTTTTAGAGCCAGTGTCTTATATAGTCCAGACTTTTTTTTGTACTCCCTAAGTAGAGGAGTATGACCTTGAACATCTGACCTTCTGGTCTCTATATTCTGAGTGCTGGCATTACATATGTACATATGTATAGTTCCACACATGGCTTATAGATAGCAGAGATAAAATCCAGGGCTCTGTGCATGATAGGCAAATACTTTATCTGCTGAACTATATACCTAGTCCTTTGTGTCCTTTTTATAAAGACACTGAGACTCAGATAAGTGATGTCATTGTTTAAGGTCACATGGCAGGTGAATAGAAAATTAAGAACCACACTATATAAACCAGACACCAGGAATGTCCATTTTAACGTCTATGTTGCTCCTTTCCCTATCTAAGCAGTGTATGCTACACACCAGGAGTTGATGTTTCATAAAGGGATAGAAAAGAGAGACTTTATTGAAGATTGAAGAGATGTACAAGGAAGAAAGAGGGTTGGGAATAACCTTGATTAACTCTGTTAATGTTCATATCATTTAGAGAAGAGATGCCTGGGGGTGCATTGGACAGGTGGATGCTTTAAGTATGTTTATGTACCTGAAATTAGTATTAATTTAACATTTTGATTTTACATGTCACATAGCTTAGATTTTGAGACTAAATTTAACATTTTAGTCTCCACTAAAAGCAATAAAGTTCAAAGCTTTTCAGAGAAGGCTACACCAGCAGTATAGAGCCTAATTTCTACAGTGACAACAGTTTTTGAGAAGTGATGCTTTTGACCTCTGCTCATCCAAACTCAAATTATTCCATAACAGTTTCGTGTTCTTGCTAAGGTGTCCATATTTCTCCCTAAAGTACTAGATGGTTATGATATTTCTTGATTGATGCCTTGCCTTTTATCAGCCATAAAAAGTGGTAGACAAGATGGATTGGAGCAAAGTTCACTATTTAACTAGCTGGGGATCCCTGAGATAAGAGCCTTCTGTGTTAAAGACTGATTCAAATTGTGCAAATTTATCCTTTTTGAAGAAACACATTCTTAATATCTGCATGAAATGCCTTTGAACACATACCAAAATATTTTCCAATTATAAGATAAACACCTATGTATATAAACATATTAACATAAACAAGACAAACACCTATGTATATAAATTCTTTGTGGAACATGTATAAAATGAAAATACTTCACTAAACTCTACCTTTTCTTTGTTCACTTTTAAATGTTCTTATGTTCTTACCACCTCCTCCAACTCCATTTTTAAACAAGCATACCATACACACTCAAACACATGCACATGTACTTATACACACATACACATGAGCAACAACACCCAACCCCCTCCCACACACACTTTCTCTTTTTTGATGAGTTTGATATTCTTTGAGTCCTATACACACCATATCTTGTAATATTTTATCTTTCCAATATCTATCAGATCATAGCTTTCTTGTAGATGATCTAAAGGTACCCTGCATATCCTTCTCAAACTTTTTAATCATTCTATGCTTATATATGCACATATTTTATGTATATGAATATGTTAGCATATTTCTGTATGTGGAGATATACATATATGAGAATACATGTGGAGGCCAGAGGACACCTGTGAGTGTCCTTTCTCAGGTATGATCCACCCTTTGGCTTTCTGCAGATTCTGGGCATGAGCTCTCACTTATCTGTAGGTTACTTGTTAGCTTAGACTCACAGGCTAGTGAACTTCAGATATTTGCTAGCTCTCCCTTTTCTAACCGCTCCATATATGAATTCTGGAGTGTCAGACTCAAGTCTTTGTGCTTACATGGCAAGAACTTTACTGACCAAGATATCTCCTCTGTTCTCCACACAAGGCTTAGCCATCTCAATGGGCTCATGTTATGTTTAGGTTTTCCATTGTTAATATTTCTCAAAATGTATTAAGTGTAAGTTGTCTTACTGTTCCCCTCATCTCTGAAATTGGATGTTGAAAATTCAAGAGCAACTTGAGCTTATCTTCTTTCTTTACTTGACTCATATCACAGTTTTGATATTAGTCTTAAGTGATTTGAAATAACAACATTCAAATTCTACATTCCCTTAGACACAATCATCTATCATTCCCTATGAAAACTGAAAGCAGCAATTGCTAGTGATAGCTGCAGAGTGTCATGTGAACCTCAGAATGCTATCAACAGAAAGAAAGCTTGGCTACTGATAGAACAGTGCTGAAGAACACAACCAAGCAAAGGGATAGACGAGGCAAACTCCTGCTTGCTAGGAAGAACAGATACATTAAAAACACCTAAATATTGGGATCGAGACTCATCAATTTTAAATCATCTGGTGCATATTCAGAAAGCTGGCCTTCAGCAATACTAGCTTTCCTCAGAATATATAGCTTTATTCTTTGTACTGTAATTAATATGTAGAGTAACATCGAGGATCTCTAAAATATTTATGAAAGCCCAGAAATAAATTTTGAAACTGTTGAATTAATATAACATAAAATGGATAGTTTTATGTCAACTTGACACAAGTCAAAGCCATCTAAGAGGAGGGCACCTCAATTAAGAATGTGCCTCTATAAGATCGTGCCTGTAGGACATTTTCTTTTTCTTTCTTTATATTTTTATTCTTCTCTCACACATTACATTCTCATTTCAGTTTCCTCTCCCTCTATTCCTCCCAACAGCCTCCCACATATTCCCTCTTTCTGAGATCTACCCTTTCTCCTTTTCCACTTAGAGAAGAGCAGGCCTCCTAGAGATAGCATCTAAACATGGCCTTGCAAGTTACATAAAACTAGGTATAAAGCCCCATGTCAAGGCTGCACTGGGCAACCCAGTCCCAAGAGCAGAGAGAGTGATTAATGGGAGAGGGTCTAGCCCATTTATGTGTGGTGCCATCCCTGGGCTGGTGGTCCTAGGTTCTATAAGAAAGTAGTCTGAGCAAGTCATGAGGAGCAAGCCTCTAAGCAGCATCCCTCCATGGCCTCTGCACAGGTCTTGCCTTCTGGTTCCTGATCTGTCTGAGTTACTGTACTAGTTTCTTTCAATGATGGACTATAACTGTAATTTGGAAATATAAACCAAAATTAACTCTTTCCTCCCCAACTTGATTTTGGGTGATGGTCTTTCATCACATCAATAAAAATCCTAAGGCAACAAGTATAAGCCAAAAATGAAAGAGTAAATTGCCTTGTCTTCTGTCTGGTAAGCCTGATGGAAGGAGATAACAACTTCACATCTTTTGCAATGTAGTCTTCAGCAACATCTTCTAGATGGAGTCCCCTTTTAGCTTTCTTTTTATAATGTCCTCTATTTCCTCTCTTGAATATTTCTGCCATTTACCATTTAGTTCTTCAAGTTGTATCTATATGAATATCAGCATGGCCATTTCTTATTTTTATTAGCTCTTTTAGAAGTATGTACAATCACTTCAGTTTTATACACACCCCTTTCATGGCTCCATCCAGGTCCATTCGTAGTTCTCTACCCTTCCAACTTTTAAAGTGCTATTTTTGTTGTTGTTTAAGCTCATCAAATTCAGTTTTGCTGCACTATATTCTTGGATGAATTTCCTCCCATTGGAGTGCAGTTGACCTACTGAGAGCCCCACCCTTAAGGAAATCTGACTATCTCCCAGAATCTCCCTACTGCCAATGCCACAGTGTTTTTCAGGCACAGAAGGGAAGCTGCTCATATGGACTCACACTGGTTGTGATAACATGCACAAGTCCTACGCAAGTTCAGGTCTCACAAAATCCCAGCTCATTTCTCATTAAACTAATCACTTTTTCAAGACCTGTTAATCACTACTCCCTTATGTGCATGTCCTGTGTATGAATACTTTAGGTGGTTAATTTAGTACTGTTGTCTAGACCCTGAATGTTTAGTTATGTCTATGGAAGGCATAACACCCAGGGTAATGCTATGATGGGATGGGATGGTGGAACCTTCAGGAGGTCTGTAGTAGTGAGAGATTTTTAGGCAGGTGAGATCTATTCTCAAAAGGGATCATGTGTGTATGTGGTCTTGTGGACCATGATAATGTCTGTGGCCTATGCTATGGCTGGAAGCCATTAGAGGTGGGGATAAGTTTTCTTTAAGAGGCTGAGCACTGGGAGTTTGACCATGTGTCAATGAGTAGATGGGCATCACAAATTGGACTAAGGCTTGGGTGTATTCTTTTCCTTTCTTTTTCTTCTCTCTCCTTTTTTTTTTCTTCCTAACATAAGGGTGGGGGAGAAGATCTAGGAGGACTGGAAATGATGTCGATAGGGTTGCATTATAGGAATCTCCCAAATAATTAGTAAAGTAGTATGAAAAAAAGGGGATTATTTGACACCAATCTCTTCCCACTCCTTTATTGTACTTTGATATGATGCGAATTGTTTTGCTCTGCAACACAGTAGTAAAGATGCCTCAAGGCCATCGCAGAAATCTGAAAGGTTATAGCCATCACAGGTTCAGAGATGTACAAATGCAAACTTGATTGGACAAATACAAGGAGGAATGATTTTAGAAAAGAACTGTGGGCTACTCGGAATGCTTGTGGGCTTTGCTTCTCTGTGTTCAGTTATCTTGGCACTTAAAGGTCACCATGATCAGGCACTTAAATGTCACTATGATCAGAGTTGATGCAGACTCAAGTACAGTTCACACTGGCAGCTGTCTTTGAACTGTCCATGTGATGCTTGTATGCCAGTTATTTAGAACTGAGGAGCTGTCTGAGTGGCCAGTCAAAGTATGGCACTGTTGCAGTTTGGGAAGCATTACCCGATGAGTTGATTTATAGAACCATGAGAATGAAGCTGGAACAATGGAGACTTCCAAAGGTAACTGGTGCCAGCAGTGCGTGATGCCTGCTACTAGAACATGCAGATAGTGGGTAGAATTGTCCATTGAGTCAGTGTAACTAAGTTCTTGGGAGGCTGTTTCCCATCTTCTGAGTCTACTTCCCATCACCAACTGCACCTGATCTTGAGCACAGAGTTTTATAACATTTTTTTCTTTATTTCTAGGATTTGGCTTCATTTGAGGATAAATATGCTGACTTCTTTTTTTCTTTCTTTCCTTGCTTCTTGGCCAAAGAGTGAATAAATTTGCTACTATATTGAGCTTTACCCCACACTCTAATGCCTTTTGTACAAGAAGGTACTCACGATGCTATCAAAAGAGAAACACCATGCCTGCCATGCTACTACATGAAATTATATCCCAACAATGGGTCAGACCAATATTTCACTAACTGGAGATCTTTAAAACTGTAGGTCAGACTCTAAATTAGTAACCCCAGATATTTCTATCAGTGAGAGAAATCTCATAGTTGGCCACTCTAGTGATAACTGCAACTTACCTCAACCTTTCTGACCACACTGTGAAGCTCTACTTTCCAGAGTAATTGTTACCTTCTAGCTCACTATATGATCAAACAGTATATGTTTGCATTTCATTGTTTGCATCTTTACACTTTTTGTTAATGTACACCAATGCTTCTTGTCTATTTTTAAATATGACATTTCCTATCCTGAGTATAGGAAATGCCACAAAGCTGTACAAGAGAATCCATTTCTGGCCTTTAGAACTACTCATAGCCTGGTCTATGGCTCACAGCCCTTATGAAAGGTTTTGATACATGGCTTCATTCACACAGACACTATTCTGGATTATCTTTAGAGGGCAAAGTACACAAAATTTTGGATGCTAGCTATCATTGAACTCAAAATGGGTAGAATAGAAGCATTCTTTTAGCAAATTCATGAATCATTTATCATTTATTTTACATATAAGTCTTTATTATATTACAAAGTAATAGAATCCTTTCCTATTGGATAGGAGTAGATATTTTAAGCCTCAGACATTTTTACATTAAGTGACTTGCTGTAATTCAATATGTTACGTTTATGTAAGTAAATCTGTAAATACATCATGAACACCAACAATTCCTGCATCAACAGCTACATTTCAGATACTGTGCTAAATGCTATAGACCTCAAATAAATAGAAAATATGTTATTATTTGCATCAATAAATGTTGGCTGGGTAAGTCCTAAACACTAATACAGCAACAGATATACATTTTAAATATAGTTCATTTTCAAATATATGTATATAAATATGTTCAAAAATGTATAATATAATATAATATAAAATCTTATTTAATTACTTTACAAAAAATATTTTTCTTGAATAATAACTGATAATTTTTCAGTATAATAGTAAAATTTCATGTCTTTTTTTAAAAAATTAAATTACATCTTTAAAAATTTGAAGGCACACAACAAATTTTAATATAGTATTAATACTCATATGGTAACTTATCTAATAATCATTAAAAGTATTTCCTTATAATGACACTTGGTATGCATCTCTCCATATACTGAAAAGGATCTAGCCTAGTACAATATTAAGACTAAGGGAAAAATGCTAAGATATTTAGATTAAATAAAAAATAGAAGTGCATTGATTTGTTCTGAGCCTCAATAGCTATGCTTTCTATCAAGAAACTGTCAAGTGTGTAGTGCAATATTAGTTTATTTCAAGAAAGTACTGCAAATTGGAGCAATGTATTTTCAGAATGGACTTTTTGAGTAGCAAAACCTTTTGTGTCATTGACGAAAATGTTTTAAAACCTTTTTTATTATTTAAAACAATTTTTAAATTTAAATATATTTCTGTCATATTCTTCCCTTCCCCCATGTTCTTCCAAATCCTTTCCTCATCCATACCCACCCAAATTTAAGTTCTTTCTCAAAATACAAATAAAACCCAGTTTGGCAACAAACACCAACAAAACAAAACAAAATAAGAAAATACTACCCCCAAAAGCAAGCACAGCAAACCCACCACCAAACTGTAACCAAATAAAGAGCACATGCGTGTGCGTGCATGCGTATGCATGCACGTGTATGTGTGCATGAACACACACACACACACACACACACACACACACACACACATGAAGCTATGGGCTTGTACTGGCTGGTTTTGTGTGTAAACTTGACACAGGCTGGAGTTATCACAGAGAAGGGAGCTTCAATTGGAGAAGTGCTTCTATGAGATCCAGCTGTGGGGCATTTTCTCAATTAGTGATCAAGTGGGTAGGGCCCCTTGTGGTTGGTGCCATCCCTGGGCTGGAAGTCTTGGGTTCTTTAAGAGAGCAGGCTGAGCAAGCCAGGGGAAGCAAGCCAGTAAGGAACATCCCTCCATGGCCTCTGCATCAGTTCCTGCTTCCTGACCTGCTTGAGTTCCAGTCCTGACTTCCTCTGGTGATCAACAGCAATGTGGAAGTAAGCTGAATAAACCCTTTCCTATCCAACTTGCTTCATGGTCATGATGTTTGTGCAGGAATAGAAACCCTGACTAAGACAGGAATCCATTACATGTTGGTCAAATATCCTTAAACAGGAGGCCAGCCCTGGAGCTATTGATATACCCAGTGTTATTCCATTGGAGAAAAGAGATTTCCCTCCACCAGCAGGTATAAATCAATGATTAATCTTCACCCTAGCAGCTGAGTTTCACTACTCCATCCATTTATTCATTTTAATTTTTTATTTATTCACTTAAAATATATAACAAAATAAAATTAATAAGATTAAACAAAAATATCACATTGAAGTTGCACAAGGCAAACCAACAGAAGGAAAAGTATCCAAGAGAAGGCACAAAAATCAGAGACTTTTTTCACACAGCCAAGAATCCCATAAAAACAATAAATTAGAAGTGTCAACTTACATGCAGAGGTCCAAGTGCTGATGCCTCCAGGACCAGTGCGTGAAGCTTCAGTGTCTGCAAGGCTATATGAGCTTTGCTTGTATTGATTTAGAGGGTATTGTTCTCCTTGGGTCCTCCATCCCCTCTTGTTTTTGCACTATTTTCCCCTTCTCCTCCACAGGGTTCTCTTTGCTCAGAGGGGAGAGATTTGATGGAGACATTCCATTTAGGGCTGAGTGTTCGAAGCTCTCTCACTCTGTGTATAATGTCTGGCTGTGGGTCTCTATATTTGTTCCCATCTGCTGCAGGAGGAAGATTCTTTGCTGATACATAATGGCTGAACATATTTTTGATATATGAGTACAGCAGAATATCCTCAGATGCAATTTTATCACTACATTTTCTCCCCTTCTTTTTAGATTAATATTATTTAGTTTCCCCTCAGGTCTCTGGGCTGTCTAGTCTCAGATTCTTAGGCACCAAAGCAATGTCAGGGATGAGTTCCATCTCTTGGAACAGGCCTTAAATCAAGTCAATTATTGGTTACTTAATTCGTTAAAGACTTGTGTCACCATTGCCTGTCTTTTAGGCTGTAAACTATTGTAGATAAAGGTTTTGTGGCTGACATGGTACTTGTTTCTCTTTTGATAGACTAGTGAGTACTACATTGTACAAAGGGCACTAGAGTGTGGGCTAAAGCTAAATGGAGGCATCAGCTCAACTTCTCCATGTTCCTTGATTTGTGCAAGTGTTATCTTTAGCAAGAGAGCCTTGCTGTCAGTCTGTGGAGTGACCTCTAAACTTGGCAACAGCCTAGATTGTTTGGGAATTCTCTTGGTGCACCTTTGGCCAACAACTCAATAGATGTAAACCAATTCTGACACTAGAAGCTGTTTGGTGACAAAACATGACCAGATGGGACTTTCTCTCCTGCATTATTTGATAATTTCACTTAGATAGCCTTTATACATGTACATAATTTAGGAAATTTATATTATATTAGGTTTCCATAGTATCCCTTAAATGCCCCTTAATGTTAGCACTCTCCCCAATGATTTGGTGATTTTATTTAGATTGGCTTTTCTTATATAGCAAAGCAAGCTATTAATGTATTAATGTATTAATGACAATTTCAAAAAACTCTTGTTTGAGGAAATGAATTTCCAGGTTACCTGTGACTTTATTAGTATGTTCTACTCATTTAAGGGACACCTTGAAGGTTAGTCACAGGAGTGATTTTTTTTCATATTCAAAACAAAATCACACAGCTTCTTCCCAATAGGGTCATCAACTTGTGTTATCAGTGGACTTGAGATCCCAGAGTGTGAGACTCTGTGTTTCACAGGGAATACCATTGATTCCTAACACTTTGTTATCCTGAGTGAAATAACCCAGTCACAGAAGAACACATGGTAACACTCACTGATAAGTGGATATTAGTCCAAATGCTCAGAATACCCAAGATACAATTCATAGACCATATGAATGTATCTTCCTTTTTCCTCAAAAGGAAGGAAGACTAAAGTGTGGGTGCTTTGGTCCTTCTTAGAAAGGGGAACAAAATACTCATGAGAGCAAATATAGAGACAAAGTGTGGAGCAGACACTGAAGGAAAGGCCATCCAAAGACTGCTCCACCTGGGGATCAATCCCATATACAGTCACCAAACACAGACACTATTGTAGATGTCAAGAAGTGTATGCTGACAGGAGCCTGGTATAACTGTCTCTTGAGAGGCTCTGCCAGAACCTGACAAATACAGAGGCAGATGCTTGCAGCCAACTATTGGACTAAGCATGGGGTCCCCAATGGGGTCCCCAATGAGGAATTAGAAAAAGGACTGAAGAGTTGAAGGGGTTTGCAACCTCATAGGGAGAACAATAATATCAACCACCCAGATACCCCAGAACTCCCAGGGACTAAACCACCAACCAAGAAGTACACATGGAGGGACTCATGGCTCCAGCTAAATACATAGCAGAGAATGGCCTTGTTGGGCATCAGTGAGAGGAGAGGCCCTTGGTCCTGTGAAGGCTTGATGCTCCAGTGTAGGGGAATGCAAGGATGGGGAGGTGGGGGGTGGGTGGGGGAACACAAAGATGCAGGGGAGGGAGATGGGATAAGGGGCTTAGAGGGGGAACAGGGAAAGGGGATAACATTTGAAATGTAAATAAAGAAAATATCCAATAAAAAATTTAAAAAAAGCTAAAAGTAAAAAAAAAAAAAAAAAAAAAAAAAAAAAAAAAAAAAAAAAAACAACACACACTGTTACCAAGCTTTCCCATTGTTGGTGAAGACTGCTTAGATCTCTTTTAGTGCCAGCCATGTGATTTTATATAATTGTAAGCACTGCCTATACCTCTATTATAATGCCATGTTCTCAAGCTCAAAGACAAGATGCATTTATATCGGCATGTTAACATTATTATTGAAAGCAAAAGCAGTTCTAATGGGATTCTTCTCATAGACAAGGAAATAACTCCTTCCTCTTTTCATCCTGTTTCATGCTCTAAGCTATCATTATTCAGTTGCTTTATCATCTCCTAGGAATTCTGCACTGTCTGTTAGACTATTTAGACATTATGAGAGAAATAAATACAGAAAACACTATGAAAGCCCTTTGAGGGTTTATTTTCTACACTCCTCACTAATCTGATTGCTGAAAAGACACATCCTTCCTTTATGCATTCTATGTCTCTTGGGGCATAATGTTTCTGTACTCTGCTCAATGAAGATAGATACATTTTCTTTTCATGTGTACATTACACTCGACTATAGCCAGCAAGTGCTACAGTCTGAAGTCCTGTGGCATAGGAAGAGACAGGGCCAGTAGCCTTGTACCCTCACAATCAGGAAACATTCTGGGATCAGCAGGAGAAGGATCTTCTGAGCATCACAGGTTTTGTGACCATGAGAATAGAACAGTTTCCTTAGTGCTAACTCTGGGCATCCCAGGACCTTGTGCTTAAGAATGTAAAAGTAAATTGGGAGGCTATGTGTCTGTGGTTAAACACTTTAAGAGACAAAATCCTGGACACAGTCATTTATAGCAGACATGATTTATATGTGTTTTCTACATATATGTACATTGTATGTTAGATGTGACTGAGGCATGAGGGATTGTTAAAGATTAAGCAGAGAATGCATGGGTGCTGACTGGAAAGTCAGAATCATTTCATTTGGCCTTTGGTTTCTTCCTCACTTATTGTTTCTAATGCCCCTGGGTTTCACATACTTAGAACATTCTGGCTTCTGTAAATATTGGCAGATGATTGGTGATTGGTCTCCTACTTGATTAATCAACTTCTGAGCTAATAATAGATATTCCCATCATTTGACTAGGTACTGCCAAGGATGCAGAAATGATTTATGCTGTCTTTACCTTAGAGGAACTCATCATGTAAGGGAAGTTAAAAATGAGGGTGTAAATAATGGAAACATCAGACAACACTCTATAAGCTGTCTTATAGCATAGTAAGAATGATTGGTTTCAGGACAACTTGGAAGTATTTATGAAAGAGAAGACATTTGATCATGAACTGAAAAGTGTAGAATTTTTCAATAAAAAATGAAGATTTTGGAATTCTGGGGAGATATGAAATTATGAGTCAGTATACAAACTTCTAGGTGCTGTCTGGGGATGCTGATAGGTTTTAGCTTGACTGGAATATAAGCAAAAAATAGAATAGACATTGTTATTACATATTAATGACATTTAAGAAAATGGTAGTTTGTTTTGTAAACAGAAGAGCCATGTAGAATGGATATACACTGGAAGAGTTTGTGGCATATAACATTGAAATCATCCGAATAGCAAGATCAAGCAACACATCACTGGCTTTGTCAGTGTTATTGAATGAGCAGCTGTTGGTTCTCCCAGTAACTCTTTTGAAATAGTGCCATACTGAGCACAGCATCCAGAAGTCAGTGGAGAAGAATGAAGATTCTCCAATGGCTACAAGTTGTTCTTGTGTGATACTGAATAGGCAGTATGCTGTATGGCTTAGTGGTGCATACAAATTGAAGAGAAGTAAGTGAGAGGTGCATGGGAGAGAACAGAAAGTCAAAATGTTGGTAGATAGCAGTGATAAGTAACATAAAGATGTTAGAACTATTTTTCTACAGAAAGTTTGTAGGAGCAACTTGATCCCTGATGATTTAAATGCTATTGTTTTTTGTAAAGTTTGCTCCAATGCCAAAGAACTAACTAACTATTTCTGAACAACCAACCAACAGATTGGGGAGAAAATCTGGAAGGAAATAAAAACGTTTATTCAAATGAGTTAAAGCACAGGGACACATACTCTAACCTATAGCACTCAGGCTAGATAGAGGTTTTCTGTGAATTGTCTGGCAAGCACAAGTACCAGGTTTTAAACCCCAACAGCTATATAAAAGCTTGACATGAATACAAATGCTTGCCACCCCAGCATTGGAGAACAGAGACATAAAGATCTTGAGAGCTCACTGACCAGAGAGCCTATTCAAAATGGTGAGCTTCGGGTGCGTGAGAGACACTGGGTCAAAAGAAGATGAAATAAAGTGTTAGAGCAAGACACCTCATGCTCTCCTCTGGATTGATTCTATGTGCACACATATACCTATACATACATACAAACCCCACACACAAACACACACACACACACACACACACACACACACACACACTCTCTCACAAAATAAAAAAACCAAATTAAGCAGAAAGTTATCTCTAGGCCTTTATTTTTCAAAACCTACTACTAATAAGGATTCTTAAATGGTTTAACCTTCCTTCTAGTCTACAACCCACAAGAGATAGTGGAAAGGAAAGGTTAATAGAGCAAAGGAAGATGTGGAGCTGTTTAGAAATAGTTCTTTGGAACAAATTCAGTCTACACTGTCAGGATATCAGCAGTTCAGTTCACACGAGTCCAGAGGTAGCTTGATCCACTCACAAACACCATTCAGGAATCAGCTATAGCAGTTCAATGCAAAACAAACCTTGAGGCTCTTCCAATTGGCCTGTGGAAGCAGCAAGAAGCTTCTGGAACACCACCAGAAGTTCTTTGGTAGCGTTTCTCTCTATGAAGTCATGACATATGATGACCAGCAAAAGAGTGGCAAGGCAAACCAATACCACACACCAATATTGTTGTCAGAGAAGGCCAGCTTCAGCAAAGCCCAATAATGACCAGCAAAAAGTGGCAAGATGAACCAATGCCATTCAATGTCATATGCTGTTGTGTTATCTTTATAATTTTCCAAACATCATGTGTTCTCTGAAGCATCTGCTCTAGAAAAACATCACATATCAAATTTCCAGGCAGCTTTCAGAAAAACACCATGTGCCTTTTCTCAGCAATACATTCTTTCACATGTCTGCTTCACCAAAAACATCCTCTTATAAAACAGTTTCCAGAAAAACACATGACACAGCTCAGTCTCCAAAAAACCAGAAATTTCCTCTTTGGATACCAAGTGAAAAAAAAATCACTATATATCAAAGAATTACAGAAACAAGGAGAAATCACATTCCACATTATAGAAGGAAAGAAAGAAACTTATTGATCATAACAAAATAAATGAAAAAGCACAAAAATGAATGAAACAGAGTTCTGGTTCCTTCAAAGAACTGTAATAGATATATTTTAGTTAGAGTAACAGTAGACTAGAACAATAATGAAAATGGGCAGTATAATTAACATAAATATAAAGGGTCATTAGATATTATTAATAATACACTGATATAACACAATTATGAACGAATTTATTCCAATGAATTTGCTAGTCTGGCAGAAATAGGGAAGTTCTGGGACACATGTACCATTCTAAGAATGTTTAATGAAAATAATATAAAACCTGAGTAGACCCATCACAAGTAGTCAAATTTAATCAGTAACAGGAAGTGTCACATCAAAAGCAGGAAAAATTAAACACAGAACACACCAGCTTCATTCATCAGTTGTACCAATCACCGAAAGTATAAATGGGTCTACTTAAGCTATTTAAAGAATTAGAATAGGAGAGAATTCTTCCCAGCATACTCTTGAAGGCCACCATTATTCAGATACCCCAACAAGACATGATAAGGAACAAAGGAGTGGAGAAGACCAGTGTAGGACAACAGTGAAAATACACATGCAGAAATTATCAGAAAATTACCACTGAACTGAATTCATCTTCCCTTTGAAAAATATTCAATAAAACCAAGCAGTATTCAAGCTGGCAATATAACCGTGGTTTAAAATGAACCAATTAATAAATTGCTGTGTCATGTTAACAAAATAAGGTACAAAATCATATGATCATTTCAATTGATACTGAAAGGGCATTAGGAAATGTTCACTTCATGATTAAAAACTCTGAACAAATTAGGCAAAAGGGGGGACATACATCAAGATATAAAGCCCAACAGCTAACCAATACTGAGTAGAAAGAAGGTGAAATCTTTGTAAGCTCCAGGACAGGCAAGGAGCCCATAGTCCCTGCTTTTCATCAACAAATATCTAGAAACTAAACCAAAGTGATCAAGAAAATAAAATGGCTATTTAAAGCTTTAAAACATACCACAGCTGTCATTCACAGGAGTCTATGTGATTTTATTATCCTTGTCAACTCTTTCTCCTCCCTAGAGATCCTAAAGACTTTGACAAACTATTAGAACTAAGAAGTAAGTTTGACAAAGTTGCAGAATTTAAAAAAAATTACTTAAAATTTTAATACACTTTCTAAATGCCCACAGTAAATTATCTGAAGAGACATTAATAAGATAATTCCATTTATAATTGATGCAAAATACTCCCAGTAAGCTTATGAGATATGCAAGGATACTAATGTATGAATGGTTTTGGATAGTCTTTTCATCTATTTAGAACAATAAGATTAATCAACAAGATTTCTAACATATTAGTTTAAAGACTATATGATGTAAGTGTCAAACGTGTATGTCATGAGACAAAAGGCATAGTGCCTGTGCTAGGCTCTCATACTTCATCTGCCTTAATCATTAATGAATGATTAGTGGTTTGGGTTCTACAAGGGAATAAACACTTTACCAGTGTGCCTAAGGCATGTTAGGGAACATACCTGTTCTCAGCCAGGTGGTAAATGGAAGAGATAAAGAGACATGTCAGTGCAGGTGTCTCCAGGCTCTGTTTTCTATTAGGAATGAAACTAAAGGTAAAACTGGAGAAATGAAATAGTATTTCTTCCTCAATACTGAAACTTATAAATCTATGAGACTGTTGCTGACAGCTCAAGAATTCCATCCAGTGCTATATGTTTCGGTTTAAGGTACTGAATTTTCAAAAATGATGGAAAAGTGAACATATTCTTGTAGTATTCTAAAACCAGTAACCAGTATTTCAGATTGTCAGGCAATTATACCACAAATTAGTAACTCATAATTCCACAGTAAAATGTTTACATGCTTCAGAAAGAAGTGCTGAATAATGGGAGGGGGGCTTTATTGGGGAGACAGATGTATGGAAGAGTAGCAAAGAGTACAGGGAGGGGCGAAGGATAACTAACTGCTAGGCTGGAGGATTGGGGACAAAGCAAGATGGTCTGGGCCAAGAGTCTGTGCTGCAAAAGCCTGAAGAAGACACTAGACAAAGCCAGCAACTAGTTCCAGATTCCAAAGTGACCACTGGACAGAAGACCATCTATTGATCTAAAATGAACTCTATCTCTGTCTTGGACATTTCATGCATTAGACAGATGTGCATTACCCTGACAGTGAAGTTTCTCAAAGTGCAGGAACCACTTACAAGCTGTGGGAAAACCCTGTCCCAGTCTACCATGTCAGGATAGCTCCTCTGAGCTAGGCACAAAACTTGCTTTTCTAGCAGGGTTTCCTTTTCTCTGCCTGATCTATCTGGGAAGCAAATGAGGTATACCAGAACCTTAAGTGTTGGCCAATGAAACTGCAGCCTAAGAGGAACCCCATCCCACTATCCAAGGTTCGAATATACCCCTTGATTCACCTTGAATAAAGGGTATGCAAACAAGCTGTTTCACTGAAGATTTTCAGAGAAGCCCTTCCTTTAAAATGAGCTGTAGACTCATTCCAGACTTCACTTCATCTTTCTAGACTGGTATGCAGCAATACCTAGACAACCTGAGGAGAAAACGGAGAGCTGGCACCCAATGAAAGCTCATCTGTGAAACCACAGCAGAGGGGTATTTAGTTCTGAAAACCTCTGGTTGCAGACATAAGTCAGGTGAAACTCCACTTTTTACTTCTCTTAAAACTTGGACTTTAAATAAATAAAAGTATAGCATAGAATAAATATGAATTCTTTATTTAAATCATGCAAGGTGAATCAAATAAGACAGGTGGTGCCTCTGAAAAGGGCTTTATAGTAGATCAGTTCAAAACAGAGGCTGGAAAAGCGTAACTGATCCAGCCTTCAGAAGATATTGTGTCAGAAAGCACAGTATAGCCATCCAGATGCTACAGTAAAAATAATAATTCATTTTGCATATTTTCAGAAGTCATGCCATCTATATGGAAAGAACAAAATCTTACACAAATGACCAGAGAGACCTTGTTTATATATTCAATGTTTCAGGGCTTCTTTGCCTGGCCCTATGAAAAATAAGCATAGCATTGTTTCCTTATGTTGTAGCAAGTAGTATACATATTTCTTCTTTATTGTCTTTTATTTGATAGAAAGGTGAGCACAAAAGAAGAAAATCACATCTTTAATCATTAATTCTGTTACCTACATAGAGTAATTACTCATACACATTTGTTAAGTAGTTAATCATTAAGTAAAGCCAACACATTTATAGGATAAAAGTGAGATTTAATTATATTTTGAAATTTTCTATTCTTCACACCACTATCAATTCATGTTCTCTAGTACAAATTCTGCATACTATTCATAGCCACTGTATTAGGTTTGCTTTTACTTAGGAATGGCAGTAAGATAATTCAATGTGTTGACTGAGTATACATGTTCATTATATGACAGAACTGCATTTTGATGTTCATTTGGTTCATATACATTTAAACAT
>NW_022196914.1:24277204-24283819 GCF_008632895.1 Mastomys coucha
ATTCCTATCCCGTGTTCTTAAATAAAGACTTTAAATACTTAATGGTTAATTTGCACTTATCTTTGACTATCTTTAGTAACCATCAATTTTGAAAAAAGACCTCTATGCATGTCTGTAATTTTTTAAATTAACACATTAAAATCATTTTACTGACCAATAAAACTACCATCACATTTTGAAAGTAAATAATTTACTGTGTATGTATAGATGCATTCAGAATGCTATACAGCTTACCAAAAGTTTTGTTACCATGTAAAAATATCCCGTGTTGTCATAAAAGCAAGGCAAGATGGTTTAGCGATGCTTGCCTACTATGAAAATAGTTGTAATGTCTCTTTTGTGGTAGACATCAAGATTTAGCCAAGGTTAAAATATATTAGTGCTTTACTGAATATAATATATCGAGCCTTGGTGACTGGAGAGATCACTGACTATAGGTAAAATAACTGACCTCTAAGCCCTACTTATGATACTTCTGGGTACATGTTAAATATGATACTTAGGAAATGGTAAAGACATTAAGATATTTCACAACACTGTCTTTTGATCCTTAGCCTACACAGATCTCTTGTACTCTTTTCTTGTAGCCAGGTTTAAGAAACCAAGGTTCAGAGGGTTGGAGAATAAGGGGCACCTTGCATCATAAAAACAAATTCATTAATTTAGAAAGGTTATTGTGTGGTAGCAAGTTCTCCTGACATAGAGTGTTAATGTTTAGCAGTCTAAAGTCTACATCTTGGTCAATGCATTTTCAAAACCTATGAATACAATATGGTATGCCCAAACAAGGAAACATTTTAAATGTTTGCATTCGACACCTTTTTTTTTTTTTTTAAGAACATAGCTTTGGGGACAAAGATGAGAACTTACTGAACATTCTCAATGGTCTGCTGAGATGAGATCTTCATGATACTTGGTATTTTCAAACTATAATTTGTTACCTTGCAGACAGCTGGTTTCCTGACCTTGCTGTTTGGTATTATGCTAGATTAACAGGACACAAGAATAGGCACATTACAAAAGAACTGCATGCCTCAGGGATAGGTAAATCAAAAGGTAGATATTTTAAAGTATTAGTTAACAAAGCTTGATTTTGCCTTGAATGTTTGATATAAAATGTGCTACAAATAAGCCCAGTAGTATTGAAAGACAAAGGCAGAATATGGGACATTAAAAGGCAGAGTAACTCCAAAAGTCAGATGTAACTGTATCTTAGTGCAAAGCTCTCTTTTTTTAGTTCTCTGAATTCCATTTGTACTACATGAGTGCCATTACAAGGACTATGCAATTGAACTGACTATGAAAATAAACTAAGTTGGAATGGATCTTCCTAAAAAGTGACTGTTCTCAGGTGGTGACTGCACACACACACAGTTGCATATGATGGTAATTTAACTGTCCTTACTGAAAAATATATCTTTTTTGTTACCTGAGCCAGAAAAAAGTACCTTGATCTTTCTCCTCTTAGATGAATGAGGACAAACCTTCCTGAGTAATTTCTGCATGTGGACAGAGTCATGATATACCTATATCTTCTGTATATCAAACTCCCTCCACATACATGTGTGATTGTGTTAATGTGATCTTATCTTAAATCACATCCAATTATATTTCTGGTAACAAATTCTTAGAAGGTCAGGATTTTTGATGATAGATAATACTGTCTCTGTCTCTTTGTCTCTGTCTGTCTTTGTCTCTCTGTTTTCTCTATGTTTCCTTCTCTGTCTCTCTTTCTATGTCTCTCTGTCTCTCTTTCCCTCTCTGTCTCTGTCTCTCTTTCTCTTTCTCTCTCTCTCTCTCTCTCTCTCTCTCTCTCTCTCTCTGTGTGTGTGTGTGTGTGTGTATCTCTGTGTGTGTGTCTGTGTCTGTGTGTCTGTGTCTGTGTGTATAGGCCAGAGATCAATATCAGGTGTCTTTCTTTATTACTTTACATCTATTTTGAGATAGATTCTGAATGTTGTATTTAATGAGAGGTAGACTAGCTGTCTAGTGAGCCAGGTATCTCTCTGCCTCAGTCTACCAACACTGAGGCATTTGCTGTGATTTGCTTTGTTTTATATCCTTTTTATTCAGGTCCTCATGCTTGAGCTATAGCTGTTGGGGGGATGAATCACTAACTCAGCTCTATGGAAATCCTTGTTGGGATGTTTGGAATACTGTTCTTGGACTTTGCAGCTAGAACAAAATTTTGTTATGAAAAATCCATACAGACTCAATTTTAAAATTGAATTTAATATGTAATTTAAAATTTCCTTTGATTATCTGGAATGTATGACAGCTCTTGGAGCATTTCAGTCACTTTCATCTCTGATTCTTTGGTTTGCGCTTTGATGGCTCCTTTGAGATGTCATGAGCCATGACTGTGTCTTACTACAATGTGACATGTGTTACAGACTTCCACTGCAGCTGACATTCTCCTTATCATTTCTCTCTCTGTGAGTTCCTGAACACTTTCAAACCATAGCTGAAATGTCACATACTCTGTTTCTTGCTGTGTTTTACAAACAGACTTGGTTATCCAGTAATTTGTATTTATTTAAGATTTGTGGACTCTTATCCATTGAAGGATGACTGGGAGGCTTTAAAATAAGACTCTATAGTAAATCCTATGGAATTCAGAAACTTCCAGAGAACAAGGGCCAGAGACTACTCTGTGTATTCCAAGCACAAAACTCAGTTTTGGGAATTAAACAAATGCTTAGGGTTGGGTCAGTTCATCTTCTGAATATGGAGTTGAATCTTGTAACCATGTCCCATTTAAATCACATGGAAGATCCAAGCTTTATTATTGTTGGATTTGACTTTATTTAGAGACAGACTCCTGTGTCCTGTCAGCCTAGGGTCAGGAACCACGAGGAAGATCATGAAGACAACTGTCTATGAAGTAACAAACAATATTTTGAAAATCACAAGAATCATGAAGTTATCTGTTTTTTCCAAAGTAATAAAACTGAGAGACAGAGAGGTAGAGAGAGAGAGAGAGAGAGAGAGAGAGAGAGAGAGAGAGAGAGAGAGAGAGAGAGAGAGAGAAGAGAAAGAGAGAGACAGAGACAGAGACAGAGACAGAGACAGAGACAGAGCATATATAAACCAAGAGCAGAGGTCTTGGAATAGCTTGTCTTACCCATGGAACACTTTGATCTTAGGCTTTTCACATCAGAACCCTAGGAGAAATTCTAGTGTTAAAGGACCCAAGTTCATAGTACTTTGAATGGCAAATCTAAGAATCCCAGAGTGAATAGTTGTTCAGGTCCAGACTTCTGAAAAAACATCTATGTTTCTCTCAACAGAGCCTCCCAGAAATCTATAAATTCTAGCATCATCTTCTGTTGTTACAGGTTTTCTGGAACACACACAGGAGTATAGCAGACATTTCCTCATAAACATGGAGGCATCTGAGCCTGGCTGCTTCTCATCTCTGCTATCAGCACATCACCAACTGTTGTCATCCCTGGTCAGGATGGAGGTTCTGTGTTAAGAAGAGAATTGTTTTGCTCTAAGGCTTTATTTTAGTATGCTGTTTTACTGCAGAGGATGTTCAATAAGATGAAATGTATGTCTTTGCTCAGCAGATGAAGGCTGAATCTGTTCAGTTCTGATGTTAACTGGCTGTCAGAGGGATTTGCTGTCTTTTGTTTCCTTTGACCATTTGTGTGTATGTGTGTGCAGTTTGCTTTAACCTTTAATGTTTATCAGGATACATCTATGGACTTATGTTAAATTTCTCTCTAGTGTTAATATCTCATTGATAAGGTTATTTTTAATACAACATGATTTTTAATAGCAGAATAAGCACAATGTTGGAAATGCAGGCTGTGTATCTCCTTTTGGGTACATTGACAGCCTCTCCCTTCTGCTTATCTTTGATTGCTCAATGACACTGATGTTTTTAAGAGCTGCCTGTATTACATTTCCTTTCCAATGGTCTGTCTGCTCTTCAGTGTACAGTATACAAGAGGTTCATTCTACCAATGTGTTCTCCAAAAAGTAGCTTCAAGCATGAAACATCAAGATCAAAATGAGTTTGGCAATCGTAACACAACATCTGTTCAGGGATTTTCCTCCTTATACCATGACAGGGAGGGAAGAAGAAAGAGAAATAAATGCCTTCTATATAGCACACTTTAAAGAAAAAAACAAAGAGACTGTTTGTGAAAAAGGAATAAATGGATCCCCATGACAAAAAAAGTACAGGAAATTATATTCTTCCCTAAAGACAAATTCAGATTTTATTAAGTTCTGCCTCTTCAGTGGTTTGTACAGGTACCAATAGAAATATGGGGTGATTCATGATACTTCCCTTGTGTTTCCTGGTCCTCAATAAGCATTACCTACCATTGAGCAAATGGCTTTCTCTGAACAAATCTGAACAGTCATATATTTCATTATTCTATACTTTGTTTCAGTGGCCTGACCATACATAAAATGCTGTGTGTTCTGCTGTGATATTCATTGAGGAAACTACACCTGTTCAGAGAATGTGTCTGCTTATTGCAAACATTTGGTGAACACTGAGGCCATTGTATCAGAAGGCAATCATTTAAAAATAAATAGTAGATTATTTTCCTTCAAATAGTCCTAAATTTCCATGTTCTTTACATACATAAAGTATACAAAAAGTCAAGGAAGAAGTGTGTTTTGAGAAAACTATGAGCCCACGAGGAGGCTGGTTTTGAACTGGTTGCTTCATATATCATAGATGACCAGATAACTCCCTCCTAGTGCTTTGTAATATCAGAGTGGCCATGCTAACTCTGTGTTGATTTTTATTCAGACAAAGTAACTGACTTGTCTTAGGCTGTATGAATCCATCAGATTCTATTATGTTCTGTCACTTCTCCCTTTCCACTGAAATTATGGGCAATGGTGGAAAAATAAAGGCATAGAGATATGGTAATGATTTCTCCTTTAAAATTGAATGCTTGGAGGATAGGAGTAACCACAGATGGTAGAAAGGGAATGAGGACCTGCATGTTGGGTCAATCCTCTCATTCCCACTTGCACACCTACACATTTCTGGTCTATGTCCTACCCTGACTCATATTTTATCAAGTACTGCCAACTGCAACACTCTCAAAGCTGGTTTGCTTCCGAATGCTTTTGTTCTTCCATTCAGCTCTTCATTTATCAGAATCATGTCCCTCAAACTTTTATGCATCATCCTGAAATTAAGACGGCTAATAGCTTTCTGTGTCTAAAAAATATGCATGAAGTTTTAAATTGATTATGGATCACAGCTTACTATTTACTCATTGATTTTAGCCTGAAGAAAACCACTTCATATACATAACTCTAACATCCTTAACTGGAAAATGGGTAAAAGCATATCTCATTCATGGTTTGTTAATATAATAATACAAATTAGGCATGTAAAACACTGTGGAAAGGCTTAGTGTCATCAAGTGTGTCTCCCAGTAACTTTTCATTGTTGTCTATAATCCTTAGCTTTTCAGAATTGTATCATTTTATTCTTTAAACAAAAATGCTGTAATTTGGATCAGGATCATTACTTCCCAGAGACCCACATGCTTTAAGACTTGGTACTCAGCTTTGCTTTGCTAGGAACTAGTGGAAACTTTAAAGGTGATGCTCCACAGGAAGTCCTTGGGTCTTACATAGTACCTCTGTACTAAATCATGAGATCTGGACCTCTTCTTTGTGGGGACAGAGTCCATGAGTGAAGCTGCATGGACTTGTAAGAAAACTCCAAGTAAACAAGAGTCTTATAATCTCTGTTCCTCCATAACATAGGTTGTTGTTGGAATGTGCTTTTGTGCCCCTCCCAGGTCTAACAACGGGTGGGTTTTCCTTTACATTACCGATCACATTACTCATTGCTATTCAGAGTGATGTTTCATGCACTAATTGATGTTTCATGCACTAATTACTGTATATAGACTAAACCCATGAAACCTTTGCTCCTATGACCTTGCTTGACCCTCAAGAGTAATTGTCTGAGGCTCTGGGTAAAGTTGGCCTCATTCTCAGGCTCCACTCTTAGGTTCATGGCATCAATAAGAGCAGTAACACATTTCCTTTATGTTACTCTGCAAAGAGTACTTCATTTTCTGTTCCAAACATACTGTGCTGGTTTGCCTTGACCAATCAGAGAATTCTATTACGGATGATACCCTCTAAATGATGAGCCAAAGTAAATTGCTTGCTCGTAGGTTTGCTATAATAATGGAAAGCTGACTAAGCAAACAGCATAAAGATTTACAACCGATATTCTCCTGCTGTGTGTTGATTTTTTTCTCTCTCCTCCAAGTCCTACTGATACCACCTTTCCCTCACTTGTTTATTCAACTCTGAACCTCCAGTTTTCATGGAGAAAGTAAGAGAATTGAGAATGAATGATACAAGGGACTGAAATAATGAGGACAATAGAAGATTTTAGAGTAGGACATGTATCTTGTTCTACTTCAACCAAAATCTTTATCCTATACAAACAATTTATCTTTCCTTCTAGTTGTGGATGAATTTTCTCTGGAACTTAGGAATGTGAATATATTCTCTTGTACTCTTGTTGTTATTGTTGTTGTTGTTTTTCTTCTTCTTCTTCGTCTTCTTCTTCTTCTTCTTCTTCTTCTTCTTCTTCTTCTTCTTCTTCTTCTT
>NW_022196914.1:24283867-24290943 GCF_008632895.1 Mastomys coucha
CTTCTTCTTCTTCTTCTTCTTCAAGTAATTTCCTCACTGAGACTAAGCATCTCCATGTTTTCTGAATCATTCCCAATATTATCAAAACTATACACTGGTGAGATGACTCAGCAGATAATGTCCCTTGCTGATGAGAATGTGTCCCTGATGTTGGCCTGTAGAATACATGTGGTAAAGGAGAGAATTCACACCATAATTATGCTCTGACCTACATATATGCTCTCTACACACTTACAATGAGTACATGCATGAATGAATCAGTGAACAAATAAGTGTTAATATGTTTGCCCTCTCCCATTACAATTTATTTTGTAGGGGAGATGTAGGCATTAAAAACAACTTAGCTGGAGACTGAAAAGGTTGCTTAGAGGTTAAACATGCAGGATGCTCTTGTAGAACACACAGGTTTAGTTGCAAGCCCCCATGTGGTGGATCACAACTATCTATTAACTTCATTTTCAAGGGATTGAATGCCATCTTTTGGTCTCTAAATGTGGCAGTCACACATGTAGTATGCATGCATGCATGCATGCAAGGAAAACTTCCATAACTGTAAAATAAAAATAATGAAATACTGGAAAAATATTAATTTATCTGTCTTAGTTACTATTTGTAAAAGAGACAACCTCCAGAAAGGTCCTCTATACTCCACTTTCTCTATTCATTACTGTACAATATAGTCACCTATCCTCCCTTCCCTAAGGCATTCTTTAAAATAAGTTAATTATTTTTAACTTATATAACATTTTTACACATTTTGTCTTACAGCATAATTGCCCATATAGACAAATAAATCATTATAAAGCCAAGTCAATTAATATTTCCATCTTATTATAACTTTGGCTTTCACTAAAGTTGTCCTTGCCCTAGTGATCAAAAAACAAACCAAGAAACATCATAACCTAGGTCAACAAGCAGCAATACCAGCACCAACATCAACAACAGTTAAAGAAAACCTAGATCTTCTTTCTAATAGACACAAAGAAACAATAATGGAGGAGTTCCATATGGTCCATATCCAGTGGTCACATCAAGCTAAATAATATGCTGCCTCATTATTTTGTTGGGTTGAAAATATTTATGCTCACTCTTACAGTGCTATTAGAATATATATTCTATATAGTATAATATAGTATAATATATATCTATACAGTATAATATAGTATAATATATATCTATATTTCCTTCCCTTATTTATATCAATTGGATGCTCTTAGAACAGTCTGTAACTTGTTCAATCCCTCCTGTTCTCAATATTCTCCATCTCATTTTTTCCAAATTTTATGTATATCTATCTATCTATCTATCTATCTATCTATCTATCTATCTATCTATCCTTAACTGTGGCTAGAGTGCTTTCTAGTTGATAACTAATTTTATTACTTCAGGCTAATTGAAATCTGTTCTTATTGATACACTGCTTTAAATTTCTTTCTACCTAGTTAGTATTTCTCTTTCTTTTTAATTTGTGTTGATTATTGTATAATGGTAGCTCTTCTCACTATTGGGCAAGGTTCAGAATTATAATCTATATATACTGCCCTAATTTACTTGTATTTCTTACATATCATATTTCTTACTACTTGCAAGTACAAATATTTGTACCCTGTCCACCAGCAGCTAATTCTACATGTAACTATCAGTCCATCATGAGCTAGTCCTATATATAACTGTCAGTCCACCATCAACTAATCCTACATGTAACTACATAGCTCATAAACATATGGTATAGAGGGAATCTTTAACTTCACTTGTTTAAATGTAACACTTGATTTTCACCATCTTCACTCAAATCCTCTTTTCTTTTCCTCACATCAGTTCATGCTCTTAGAACAGTCTGTAATTAGTTAAAATCCCTTGCTCCCAATAGTCTCCCTCTCACTTTTTCAAGTTCTGTATACATTCTCCTAGAAATGTATATCAACCTGTATATTCAGATATTTATAAATATATATCCAGGAAAATGAACCTCTACTTTGAAATTGTAGTTTCAGGCTAAAAATCCACTACATATTAATAGAGTAAAGACATTTGCATAGATATTTTTCTTGGCTTTGCTCTGATCTCATCAGAAGGTACTGTCATGCATTTTATTATGTATTTAGTATGAAAACATGATAAGGTAAACTACATTTCAAAATATCAACTAGGTCATTTTTACACATGCATGGAGACTGATTTGTATGTATAATGCAGTGTTTCTGCTTTCAAAAGTAATTCTTTTGACAGAATGATTTTTTTATGAATGTTTTGTAAGTGTGGCATAAATTATTATTTCTTTTTGTAATTCTCTACATTTGAATGCAACCAATTTTCCCTCTTTTTCTTTTCTACTGATTAATCAATCAGTTTGTTTCTTGGCAATTTCATTCATATAATAGTGCATTCTCTGCTGTTGTACCAACTCTTGTTTATCTCCTTCCTATCCTTGTCAACTCTCTCTCCTCCCTAGAGATCCCTTTCCCTTTTACTTGATTGCAACATACCTATTTTAACTAGGACCATTTTTATGACAGTTGGTATGGCTTCACCATTGTATATATATAGCTGAGGACATTGACTGTCCCCAGAGAATACATTCATAGTAGTAGCTGAGCAGTAAAGGGTAGTGCCCCATTAGACCTCCTCTGAGTTATAACTGATTATTGATAGGGTCAGTTTTGTGTAGGCCCAGTTCAGGTAACTGTAGCTGCTATAAGATTGTGTTAGTAATGACAGTGTCATTAGCTGAAGAGAAGATTTTGTCGCTATCTCTCTATCTTCCAGCTTACACATCTGTCTACTCTTTTTTTTCTGGGTTGTCCCATGGTCCTTGGAGGAAGTGGTATTAATATCTTGTTTATGTCTGAGTGATCAAATGACATTTACTCTGAGCATGTTGAACATCCATGACTATCTGAACAAACCACTGTTCACTGAAAAGAGAAGTATCTTTAATTACAGCTAAGGGATTAGTCTATGAGCATACCATACATAGAAGCAGTTAGAATGCAGTTTGGTACCATGTCAATGTAGTTAAATAATAGTAGTAAATGCTCCACCCTATAGGACTGTTGTCTTCAGCAACCATATGTTTTTGACTGGGTTCTGTTGTGGGAAGTATAAAAAAAATGAATCCACCCCACAAACTTTCCTGCCAGGCCACATTCTTGAGCCAGTATTGACAGGCATCACCACGTCTTGGTAGGCTCTTATTATTTATTCCCAGCTATTAAAAACATCTCGCTCACATGCAACTCTTTACATACCCCTACAGTCATTTATCTGAGTAATGCCTAAGACCTGGTAAGTAAAGCATGACTCTCAAGACCTTAATATCCAATCATATTTATATAATAATGAGATCACAATTTACAAGATGCCAATACAATAATTGCAAAACTAAATAATAAAGACAATATTATAACCCAATTAATCTATTTTGTAAAGACCTTTGCTTGGTTGTATAACCACTTGAGATCTGACTCTTCATCATCCTCTGACTTCTCCCACCAACTCTAGCTCCATCTCTCTATTCCTGTCTAATCACAGGCCTGTCACTGCCCTAATGTGATTGGACAGAGAAATTGCTGCAACAGGGTTCAAAGCACCCTACTGTGGAACAGGCATCAAATCCAACCTAGGAGTAGTTATTTACTTCCATAATAGCAGTGTTACGTTTGCACCAACAGGTAGATCTTGCCTGGCAGTCAGCATTGTGGTTCATAGGGTTCACAGTTGGGTACAGACCACTGAAGCCTTATCTCCACTAGAAGCCTATCACATCATCTTTGGCACTAATAAAGTAGACAGCATGGAAGAGTAACAAACATGAGATAAGTGGGTCTTCTAGAACTTCAAATTCTATCCTCTTAGCTATGTATGCTGTTTAAAATGGAAGACTGTGTTTTCTCAGAACTCTGAGGTAAGGAAACATTGTGAAGAAACAAAGTTATGTGTGCACTTGGAACTCTGGGGCCAAAATGAGCTGTTGTTAGATTACTGCTTTCCTTATACAGCACGGGAGATGGAAAGTTGTTTAGAAAATGGCAACAGACAAGTGGGAGAACTTCAAAATAAGGTAAGAATTGTTGTCATCAAAGGATGATTCATGAAAGTTTCCACGAGACCCAACTAATAGGGTTTAACATAGTTCACAACTGTAGGTGTAATATCTGTCTCTAATGGCCACTTAATGGATGAAGGAAATGGACAGATAACTATGCTTTCTCTCATGTAATATGAAGAGAAGGAATATATTTTGATATCAAGGTGTATTGAATTGTCTTTTGATAAAGTCATTCCTGATGAAGTCTTCCTAACTTATTAAGGATATGGATATTGAGTAAATTCAAACTGCACATGGTTATCCACCATACAGTTTGTGAGACAAGAAACATTGCCAGCCAATGCTGAAAAGGAATATAAAATGGATCATCGAGGGAGAAGAAGATAGCTAATCACAGCTCTCCTACCACAGCAGCAGGATCTCTGTAAGTTTATGTCTTCTAGAATTTACTCTAGGAAAAAAGACAAATGAGAATCTAGTGAGGCTTGACATATTTGAAATACAATAATTTACATGGCAAGGGAGGATTGTACTGGGTGGTCTGTATACTTCCTAGACTATCCTCTTATAAGCAAAGCTCTTCTTCTTACTCCTGAGAATGATATCTTTTGCAGTTTAAAGCTAAGTACTTCTTTCAGATGATGGGAACATCTAAGCTTATATATTCCTTCTCCAGAAGTTGGTCTCTAGTGACTGACACAGTGTCTTTCTCTTAATATCCTTAAAACTACTAATAGTTCATATTTAGCCACAGGGTCAGCTGAGGGCTCTGTTGTAATTTGACCTCAGTTTGATCTCTATTTCTGCCCTTCCCTGTTTCTTTCTCTCCTTCACAGAGGTTGCTATAGACTTCTAATTAATAAACTTTCTTCATGAAGATCTCTATATCTGAGTCTGTTCCCTGGAGTCTCCATGAATGATAATAATTTGTTCTTTCCATATTGTTATTTGGTTTTTATATGATACCTCATTAGTATTATTTATATTTAATCTCATAGCTAATAAATAATTCATTAGGGTATTCAAAATATCTAAGTTTGTTTAAAATCAAGCCTGAAAAATGAATAGTCTTTATAATTTATGTCTCCTACTTTATTGTACATTTTGATTCCAAACTTCCCACTAGATCACTAGTTAATCTTCTGGGAGACATTTTATCTGATTTGTGCTTTTCTGAAGAACTATAATTTATTATAGTACCATTATGTTATCTATTAAGATTATCTATCATTTTCTAATAAATGTGGGATTCAAGTTCCTTCAGTTTTATCCTAGGAAGCAGATTTTTTAAATTCATGTTACTCTTCTGCTTCAGTACAGGTTTCATTAAACACATAAATCAAAAGTGTCCTCATACAGGATAGAACAAGATCAAGATTCAAGTAAGTAACTCAAATATTACTGTTGACAGCTTTGACATGTTTTCTATCTATTGTCTTCCATATGCTCCAATGGCTATATCTACACACCAGGCTAATAAATTATGTTTTTTTATCTCTCTATCCATCCAATTAAGATATATTGGACATCTCATGTCATAGAAGGATATTGAGTGTGACTCCTAAACACATGATGATAGCAATCTAGATTATTAGTGATAATAATTTATAAAGAGAAATTTCTCATGTTACCCAGTCATTATCTATGCTGGTATCTTGAATGAGAAGCAAAGAACAATTTGGAAGGCAGCATCCACTATTCATTTGTACTTTGTATCTGTATGCTGATAAGGGAGATATATGAGTTTTGTAGTTTTGTATATTAGATGTATGAACTGGAGGTTCAGTTTGGTCTGTAGATGCCTTCATATGTTTTTTTTTATTGTTTTATTGCTTTATGGTATATGTCTGTTCCCCAATTTTATACATCATAAGGATTGTGGTCAATAATGTATCAGATTGTATTTTAACTGTAATTATTATTATTATTATTATTATTATTATTACAAAATATCTGTTTAAGGTTCTATTTCTGGAGATAATAGAATGTAAAATCTGGTCAAGGGGGTTTTATGAAGAGACACACTTCAGCACATAAAAGGAACAGAGAGTAGGTTTCCTTTCCTGAGCAACAATAAATAGTACAAAAGACATAGTAACTAGGTACAGTGTGGGGTAAAGAGCTTATATAGTAGCTGAGATCTACAAAGTGTCTCCTACAGCCTTTCTGAGACTTTGCAGACTGTCTGCTTCTAGATGAACAGCTCATGGGCTGATGAAACCAGCCCAGAAGAAGAAATCTCAGGGAGCAAACATCACGATTCTTCTACATGACTAGCTAATACATCACAGACACATCTCAAATGCTATAGATGTAGAGGTGACTGGCAGGAAGACCCTTGTTTTTCAGAGACTTACATTCTAGAATCCACATAAAAACAAAACAAAAATGATTACTTAATTTGATATTGCAACAAGTGCTCTTGATCATTTAAGAGACAATATTTTAAAGGATTATATCCAAGGTTCTAGAAGTAATTTTCTGAGAACTCCATGGCAGGAATCATTTATAGAAAAAAATTATATACTCACTTATGTTTAATTTAATTTCCATTCAATTATATATACTAGTTCATAATAAATTATATAAATATTTATATGAGGATGTACCTATTCCCCCAATTACTGATAACCTCATGCATATATACCCTTTGGAATGTGTAACTCCTCATTTAAAAGTGGATTATATTTTCCTTAGCCTCACATATGTTTCTTTGCTAGAGTATGGATCTAGAATGTTCTCCAAGGGCTCATGGTATGAATTCTTGATCCCAGCTGTTTCCATTGCTGAGAGATGACAGATGTTAGAAACCCATATAGGCCAGTGAAACATGTGCTTACCCCTGTTCCCTTTCCCTCTCCTTCTTATTTATCCAAGTGAGGTGCTTTGCTCTACCTCACAAGTCTATGCTAATATTCTGCCTCACTACAGGCTCAGAAACAATGGAGCCAAAGGAAACTGTAAGCCAAAATCAATACTCATCTGCTTAGTTTGATTTTCTTTTTTTTTTATTAGATATTTTCTTTAT
>NW_022196914.1:24291416-24343037 GCF_008632895.1 Mastomys coucha
CAGGTGGAACAGTCTCTGGATTGTCCTTCCTTCAGTCTCTGCTCCATACTTTGTCTCTGTAACTCCTTTCATGGATATTTTGTTCTTCTTCTAAGAAGGACTGAAGTATCTACACTTTGGTCTTCTTCTTGAGTTTCTTGTAGTTTGTGGATTGTATTTTGGGTATTCTGAGCTTCTGGGCTAGTATCCACTTATCAGTGAGTGCATACCATGTGTACTATCTGAGGACCCAGCTATACCACTCCTGGGTATATACCCAGAAGATGCTCCAACATGTAATAAGGACACATGTGGGCTGGAGAGGTCACTCAGCGGTTAAGAGCACTGACTGCTCTTCCAAAGGTCCTGACTTTAAATCCTAGCAACCACATGGTGGCTCATAACCACCCGTAATAAGATCTGACACTCTCTTCTGGTGCATCTGAAGACAGCTACAATGTACTTGCATATAATAAATAAATAAATCTTTAAAAAAAAAAGACACAAGCTCCACTATGTTCATAGCAGCCTTAATTATCATAGCCAGAAGCTGGAAACAACCCAGATGTCCCTCAACTGAGTAATGGATACAGAAAATGTGGTACATTTCTACAGTGGAGTACTACTCAGCTATTAAAAACAGTGAATTTTTAAAATTCATAGGGAAATGGATGGATTTGGAGAATATCAGTTTGATTTTCTTCAGTTTCATTGCAGTGATGAAAAGCTAAGTGTTACCCTAATGAAGTAGATCTAAAGCAAAACATCAGATAATTTGATAAAATTCTTCATTCTCTCTTGACACTCAACTGCAATCCAATAAATAAGGCTGGCTTCTAATCCTGGGAATATCCAGACACATTTCAGTTCATGTGTAAAGCAACTTCCACTGACCTTAGATGCTTTGACTAGCCTTCTTTTGATGACCCAGTTTTATATTAGGTAAGAAGAATCAGCTAATACCCTAATATAAATATGCAGAAGAATGAAATTCTTAATTTAAAGAAATAAATGGTTATAAATACAAACAGCCTGAAATTTAAAACAAAATGCATGCTGTGTTTCTTACAGGTACACTGCTATTTTACAAGACAATGGGAAAATAATTGGAACTCCAACTGGTTAGTTGATACAATGTTCCCAAATTAGAAGTAAGCCAATTATAAACATACTTTTGATATTCCTAATTAACATCCAAGTAAAATTATGCCACATTGGAAATTAAGGAAGAAGTAAAATAAATAGCAACTGTCTTCATGTTCTTGGTTTTGTTTGTTTTTCTAGAGAGGTTTAGATTGTTCCAGTAGCCATTGCTTCCCAATGTGTTGATCTTTCAGTTATCCTGGCTAGATATTCTCTGTCTTGTATCTCTTTGTTCTGTACATTTACTCCCACTAGCCAAGGGTCCAAGGACATCAGAAAGTTAAAGTCAGCACAGAGACTTAAGTGGCCAGGATTAATTGAGGAATGTGATTTTTGTTAGAATTATTAACTTCATCATGATTTCTTTAGCACCCTATTTAATTCATCATCTAAACTACTTCAGTCATTAATGTACTCCATATTTCACAAGATTATTTGTACTAAAAAAATGGAGCTATTTCCTACAATGTTTTGAAATTTACCATCAGTGATCTTTAGGACAGTCTTTGGATATGTGTGAACATAAACTTCTTGATTCATTGGCCTCTGAAGACATCAAAGTTCAACTTCAAAGATTTACTGTGGTTTAGACAGATATCTCAGTAGCTAAGAGAATATTGTAGAGGATCTGAACATGGTTTCTAGCATCCATGTTGGAGAGGTTACAACCAGTCCTAATTTTAGCTCCCACATATTTTCTGGTCTTCTCATATACTTGTATTTACATTCAATACTGTACAAACAGATGGAATCAGAGACACAGAAATGGACACAGACACACATATACTTCATTTTTCAAGTATAATCCCTCCAACTTAGTTTAATTATCTCTAGTCATCTTTTTAGTACAAGTGTGTTATTTAAATACATGTTTCAAAATGCCAATACAAGGTATGTCCAGACAGAATAACAGTGACCTGAATGGTAGCTGCTAGAACATAAAGACAAATGATCAGTTCTCATGTCAAAGGTATGAGTTGCTATTTGTCATGTTGATATCTATGCAGGACCTTTGAACTTGGGGTACTAAGGTGGTAATGCTACCCTAAACACCCATGAGGAGCAAGCTGTTAGAAAAAAATCAAATGTATATTAATTTACTTTGAAATTTAGTCACAAGAGTAATTTTTCAGAGACTCAATGTAAAGGGATAACTTGAAATAGACTTGGGGCTCTGAAGTGTACAAATTAAACAGTACCAAAATGAATCTCCTTTTTATGAGACATATTTTAAAGCAGGTAATTATTTTTAATGGCCCATAAAAACAGAAAATACTTAGGCTGATTATGTGAAAGAAGCTATTTAAACAATTATACTTATAATTATATTTAAACAATTATCCCATTCCTGATCAATAGATGTATGCCTTTATTTTTCCTCTGTCCTTAGAGTTGCAGCTTTAGAATAGTCTTGATGAAGGAATGCTATGTTCAACAGGGGCCCATGAAGACGGTATGATAGGATGCATTTTATGCACTCCTCACACCAAGGATTCTGGAAAGAGTTGAGGTATTCCAGGTAAGAGCTCTAGGTAGATTGATGGGGAAAAGTTCTGTTTAACAAAATCACCAGCATACCTCAGTCACACACTCCTCTAGGTTTGGGTTAAGGTCTGATTTCTCAATTTCTGAAAGAAAAAGAAGAAAAACACATGGGTAGAGGAGCAACAAATGGAAGATCTAAAGGTAGGATAGACCCGATCATTCCAGCTTCCCAGCATTTATGTACTTATCTTATTTCCCCCCTCAATCATTTTTTTCTCCAAACGTAGTGACTCTAGGTATTAAAACCTTAATCCAGGGTAGGCTGAATGTTCAAGATTAGTTGGAAAACACAAAAGAGAATCCATATTCTCTGTATTTTTCTTTGCATGTTTTATTTTACTTTTTGTCTTTTTGTGTCCTTGTTTCAGTCATTTACTTTTAGTCATTTATTTTTGAGAGAGAGTGGTTAGGGAGCGAAGGAGGGAGGAAGGGAGAGAGAGAGAGAGGGAGAGAGAGAGAGAGAGAGAAAGAGAGAGAGAGAGAGAGAGAGAGAGAGAGAGAGAGAGAGAGAGAGAGAGAGAGAGAGAGAAGAGAACTGAAAGTTGTATTGATAGAGAACCAGCTAGACAAGGAGGACATAGAAGAAACTGAAAGGGTAACAAATATGAACAAAATACATTGTATACAGAAATGTTAAAAAAACTAGTAAGACAACAATAATTTCCTGCTTCAAAGGTGGTCTGTATGTATTGGTGTCCTCCTAGCAAAAGGACTATAGCAGAAGTATGTCCAACATTAGATAACATAGTAAATGTTTATTCTTTTTCTTTCTGTATGTGGTGAATTGTCCCTGGATTCCTGCCTGACCAAAGCCATGAGATACATATTCATTGTTTAAAACTGGGGTGGCCCTCAGCAGCAGAAGAATTATATTGAGAGAAGAGCTGCTTTTACCTCTTTAATCTGCAACATCTGTTCTACTTTCTATACCTACTTTGATTATAGGTCTTTGTTGTTCCTGGTCTTCTAGATTCTTTAGACCTTTCTTCTGCTGCTTGTTATGGCACACATTGCAACCTAGATCAAAAGGCAAGAGGAGAGCAACATCCTATATAGCAAGCTCGGTTTGCTCAAAACACCACATTGGACAAAGGTTTCAGCATAGCCTCATCCCACATGATGGAGTCAATGCAGAGATATATCAGGGAAGGGCAGACTACTGTATTAGGAACTTTTGTTTAAAATAGGCATCTGTCATTAGAACAATTTGTGTTTACAAGCATGAAAGACTGTGCCAATTTTACTTCTTTAAAGTAAAATTAAAAAATAAAATTCTTTCCTGTAGCCAAGCCAACTGGGCATTAGGCTGAAATTTTTTTCAGATGTTATTTTTGCTCTCTTGGTCAATCAGCTTTACACAACAAACCACAATACTAACACTTTTGTACCTATCTTAAATGTCAATAATGGTTTTTTCACACTTTTCAAACAGTGAACATAACATATAAATACATATGATTTGCTTGAATATTATGGCCATTGTTCAGTTTAAGCTCCCACCAACTATGAGCCAAAATGACCACAAGGAATTAATTTTGCTCAAGGATGATTTTAATAATTTGTCAAATTATTCAATGAGTTTACAAATTCTGTGACTTTTTCCGGGAGAAATGGACAGATGTTAGTTCACATCAAATAGGGTGTCAATAATAGACCAAATAAAAGACTCCACTATAGTCTATCTTCCTGAACGATGTAGTCACGTGAATTAAAAGAGCAAGGGTAAGAGCAATTCACAGGTGTATGGTTGACAACTTATGAAGCTCCATCAGAGTCCCTTCAAGTAAGTGTTTACTATTTAATGATTTCTGGGAGGAACCTTTTTAGTTTTGTAAGTTTTTTAACTTCTTGGTTCTTTACTAATTTTTATTCACTTCTCCCTACCCATCATAGCAGAATGTTTCAAGTCAAAGTATTTGGCTATATAACATTAATGATCCTCTGAAAAGATAGTGTACACTGTAGATTAAATATTAATCTTCTAGCTTCTGATTCAAAGGATGAGGAAGCAGTTGTAATGTGAAAGAGCTTTAACCAGGACACACATAGTCTAGGATATTAGGCTTCAATGTTCTGTTTTAAGGGCTTTCTAATTTATGTATTTTCAGGTCAGTCTTCAAGAAAAAGAAGGGTGCATTTATAACATAAGTTATAAAGTCTTAACATAAAATATTTTGCTTGATTAAAGTTATTTTTTTCATGTGGACTATTATCTTTACAGATTCATGAGATGATTTGGTAGGAATTTGCAAAAATGAAAACAAATAGATATCAAGAAAAGAAGATCAAGTTTTGAGAGGAAATAAGGACCTTGGAATGGAATAACTGCCATTCATGTGATCTTCTATCTGGAGAAAGGAATATGTGGAATTGTTTTTATTTGATGATGACATGATATGTAAATTCCCCAAGCTCTACCAAACCCAATGATATAAGAATTAATGAATGAACTCAATAAAGTGCAGGATATAAAAATCAATATATGACATTGATAATGTTTCTCTATACCAATGAGGGTTTAAGAAAATATCTATTTACCATAGTAAAAAAACTATTAAACTAAGGAAGATATGTTTAATGAAAGCTGTAATTCTTAGATGAACAGAATGAACTATGAAGAAATGGAATTACAGTCCATAGTGGATTACAATAATTGATATTGGTAAAATTTTTATAATACTCAAAATGATTAACATGTTCACTGTAATTTTTCAACAGAAATAGGAGGGAAACACTGTTCTTAAATTCACAAGGAAACAGTAAGACTCCCAAATAATTACAGTGACTGAGAAAAGTCACATAATCAAGAGTATAAGGATTGAAGAAACTCTACTTACTCTACTCCCACTGACAAGAGTGGGACAAAAAGTTGGGTGGGTAGTAAATGGGATAGCTCGGGGAGGAATTGGAAGAGGGGAATGAGTGGAATTAAATGAAGGGGCTAGAGAAAGGACCCAAGGAGCTGAAAGGTTTACAGCCCCTTAGGCTGAACAACAATATGAACTAACTAGTTCCGTCAGAGCTCCCAGGGTCTAACCTACCAACCAAAGAGTACACATGGTGGGACTCATGGCTCCAGCAGCATATGTATAGCAGAGGATGACCTAGTCAGTCATCAATGGGAGGAAAGGCCCTTGGTCCTGTGAAGGTTCTATGCCCCAATGTAGGGGAATACCAGGCCAGGAAGCAGGAGAAGGTAGGTTGGTGAGCAGGGGAAGGGGAGAGGGAACAGATTTTTGTTTGTTTTTTTTGTTTTTTTTGGAGGGGAAACCGGGAAAGGAGATATCATTTGAAATGTAAATAAAGAAAATATCTAATAATACAAAAAGAAAAAAGAAAAAAAAACAAAAACAAAAATAAACTACACTGTTTGACATTATCAAAGAGGTAATTTAAAAAAGAGAGATAGGGAAAAAATCACAATGATAGTTTGTTCCATCATTAGTAATGTTAAGTTTCTTGGCTAATGTAGTGCCTTATAAATTTCTCCATTATATACAAATGTTTGTACTAATAAATAATCCTAACATGATACTAAAACAATCAATTGATAAAAAGCATAGCCATATTTATAGCTATATTTGATGCTTGTCCATTGAGCTCATTTTGTTCTCTTTGTCTCTTTTCCTTTCTTAAATGTGTGTGTGTGTGTGTGTGTGTGTGTGTGTGTGTGTGTGTGTACTCATATGACTACTTGTCTATATATGCACCAAATACATACAAATGCCTGCAGACCTTACAAGATAGATTCACAGGTGGCTGTGAGCCACCAATATGACTCCTGAAAACTAACCCAGGTCCTATGCAAGGAAAGCAGCACTTGCAACCTTTAATGAGCCCCTCCAGTATCTATGCTATTTTAATTAGGTGATCTCTTAATGTGTTTTCAGAATGTGTTTCTCACAGTGAAACTTAGACTGGGATATTATTTTCAAAATTTAAAGACCAATAACTGTACTGTTCAATGATCATCATTTTCTGTTCCTTAAGCTGTTACTATTTACTTGATTCTTAGGCATACGTTTATTCATTTTCCATACACTCAAAGAAGACCTTGAGCTTAAAGCTTGTCAGCATCCTGCAACTGATGTTTCATGGTCGATACTAAAAGTTGTAGTCTTTGTGTTTGGTAACTTCTGTGGTTTTAGAAAGTACTTCTCTCCTGTAGTCCCTACATCTTTTTGACCACTTTCAATGTCACACCCTGGACCATACAGATAATTTATCTTTGAAAGTGTCAGAGCATCTCATGCTTTCATTACAACTACCTTTTCTTCAACTTTGCTTGTTCAACTAACCCCACTCTGGGATTGATTCATCACCTTCAACCACTCTGATTTACTTGGGCCCTTGGCTTTCTTTCAATCTGTTAGTTTTCCTTAGTTAATTTATTTGATGTCATAAGCTGGTATTTTGAAGACATTTTTGGCAATGCTGTTAACATTCTTCTTTCAACTTTTAATTTAGTCTGTTTAGAGAAGTTCTTATCCTAGAACAAACCAGTCACATTTCCACATCCCAACAGTCCTATTCTTCTGAGGAACTTCTTAGAGATGGAGTGGTTTTATGGTGAATCCCCACACATGGACTTTACCTGAAGCCTGTAACAATGAATACATTCTTACAAGGATCTTGGAGATGCTTTCTTCTGCAAACCCTCCATTCTCCCTTACCTCATACTTGTTATGTTACTTTTTAAAAATTACACATCATTAAGAAATCAAAAGATATAAAGTAGTCGCCTCTTTCATCCCTCATGTCAATCTTTATCAATATCCCATACTTTCATATTCTTTTGTCAGAGTAAATGAATAATCGTAGGCACTGTTTTCTATTCCAAAGAATGGCTGCCTTCTTCATTCCCAACCTTTCCAAGGATATCACATTACTGAATCATTTTATCTTATGTATGTTAAATTTTCCCATTTAAAAACACCCGTTCCCAAAATTGCTTACATAATTTTCACTTAAGACAATTTCAGCTCTTCTCAACTCTCTCTTTTTTTTTTGTTTTCACTCATAGAAGACTAGATTTTCCCAAAGTAGGTCTAACAATATCTCCTACCCACACTCATTTCTTCCAATGTGATCTTGAATTTTGCTTTTCCCCAATTCTTACAACTTTCTTATAGTTTTCATGGAGGGAAATATTAGGAATTTATGTCCAGATGTAGTTGTACTTTTTGCTACTGGACTGTTGCTGTCTTTAGGACCTGTCAGCTAACACAGCATGAACATATGTGCATGCTAACTCATGTAGACATGTCACTTGTTTTAGTTTTGATTTTCAACAGACTTGCATGGTTGAAAGAAACAGTCATGATTCTTTTCTTAACTATCATGGATACAACTCAAAGCACTTTTGAACAGCCTCTGAAATTGAGTCTTTCTGAAATTAAGGGCAAACCTCTTAACCTGTAGAATCCTATTTATTTATTTATTTATTTATTTATTTATTTATTTATTTGGCAGAGCTTTGGTAGAAGAATTTCATCTGCAGAAAAGAAATTCATAGTAATTCTTGTCACAACTTCTTAGTCTATCTGTGACTTGGCTTTATGCAGATATGCTCCTATCAGTTGACCAGGAGCTCATTCTGTATGTTCACTTATTCTCTCCTACTATGTTCTAAACATAAAATTGATAATGCTGTAGTTTATGTATTTATTACACCACCTCTATATAAAGAAAATTTCATTTTTATTATAATTTAATTATTTACAGTTGACATTTTCATTAGGATGGCCCCTCCCCCCTATACCATTTCTAAATACACATCTTCCCACCCATTCTTGTTCCAGGAACAAGACATTTTGGTACTTTATTTGTAAAAATCTAGTTCACTGAGGTAGAAAGATTCTCAATTATTGAAAAATAAATAGGGACTTAGTATGTTTCTGATGTCTGGTTGGAAACTATGTGTCATCTTGGTGTCTCAGAAATCTTCAGTGTGTTGGACCATGGAAAGAGAAAGTAAGAAAGGATTTTCACATATTTTACGTGAAATAACTGCTGAGAAAAGCCACAGTTCACTGCTTTAGGTAATTTGCACAGATGAATGCAACCTATTTACAACAAACCTGTTTATCTCTTCTGCCCTTGAAGCTAAGATCATTGTTTTTCTGGAGTGGAGTTTGTTCAGTTACAAGATTCTCTTTCCGTAGAGTCTTTTAAATCTCATCAAACATTCATTTTAAACTATATACCCAATTCTTTGTTGGATTTGTTAAGAACTGAGTGGGAAACACTTAGGTCAGGTCTCCACAGTAGCTCTGTATTATGAATGTAATTTCTATTAGCATCAGGTTACTGTATCCTATTTGGAGTTGAAACTCATCCATCAATTACTAAAAGATTTAAAGTTTCACTATTTTAATATGAGGGTTTTCTCAGATCCCATCTCTCCCCCCAATCCCCCCAAGCTATCACATTCTCTTTGATTTTGTCTGAGAAAACAGGTAACATTGGAGTCATAAGAAATGGTGTGTCAGTTGAAGGGAAGCTGCCTTTATTTTTGCTTTATGTTCATTTCAGAAACCATAAGTTCTTGGAGCATTAAATGCAATATCTTCACAGAAGTGTCTGGGCTTTAATAGGTGAATATTTTTCATTTCATTGTCTGAGGAGAAAGCTGTTCACAGAGCAACTTATTATATAAACACCCTTTGGCATCTTTTAATAGAAATCAATAACAAAGCAAAAGAGAAGGCAGATGCAATTTAACTACATGACATACAAAAGATACCCTACAAAATTCTTGAATATGTAGGATGTACTGTATTTGTCTTGCATAAATGCTTGATGTGCATAGTTAATATTCATTGGTATTTTTAAAAAATAGAATCTTTAATAAGAATATCTGAAAAATAACATTTTTAACTCATAAGACGTCTTCATATTTCTCATTTTCAAGTGTGTTATCATCACTAACTTATGGAGTTATACTTTTGTAACTCTAAATGTGGAAGGGAGACCTATTCTTACCAACAAAGAGAAGTCCAAGTGACCAGTAGTCATGTCCATAAAACTGATAGACCAGAGAAAGGGTCTAATATGAAAAGAATGTCATTCTCACATTCTAGCCAGAGTATGTGATGAACCAGTCCAGATTGCTTCAGTCATGTGGTAGCCAAGACAAAGATGGCAGTTGTAATCTTTGAGCATTAACAGTGACCCCAAATGACAGTCGATTTTTTCGAAAGAGATGTCTGAATGAAAAAGGAAAGTCCTAAAGAAGCACACTTCAGAAAGACCTTGGTCAGAACTGAAGTAAAAGACAGAACTGACAGGGACTATTCTCAGGATGTGCTCTGCTTGTGCATGTAGACATGACACTTGTTTTGGTTTTGATTTTCACAGACTTGCATGGTTGAAAGAAGCAGTCATGATTCTTTTCTTAACTATCATGGATACAACTCAAAGCACTTTTGAACAGCCTCTGAAATTGAGTCTTTCTGAAATCAAGGGCAAACCTCTTAACCTGTAGAATCCTATTTATTTATTTATTTATTTATTTATTTATTTATTTATTTGGCAGAACTCTGGTAGAGGAATTTCATCTGCAGAAAAGAATTTTGTAGTAAATTGGCTATGGTAGTGTGTCGGCCACCTTTCCATCCAGGAGAAATAAGGAGGCAAACAACGAGCTCTTCTCCATGCAGTTTAATCAGGAACCTTCATTTTTACATCTTCTCTAGCTAGCTTCCTTTATATTCTTCTATATCTTCTTCTTACATCTTACTAGTTACATCTTATTTCTACTTACATCTTACTTACTACTACTTACATCTTACTACTTTCTTCTCACTTACTCTTATTTCCTACTTACTCCTATTCCCTACATCTTACTTACTATTCTTATTCTTACATCTTACTTCTATGTCTTCATACTTACTCCTATCTATACATACTTACTCACTCTACTATCATTCCAGCCCCCAGCCCTTGTGGGTTAAATACTTTCCCTGGTCCCAGTCAGCATCGGCTATGAGGCAAAGCATAATAGGCTACGAGAAATCATGCCAGCTTGCATCACAAACTAGAGGCACACAGCTTTTCCAACTAAGGCTTGTTTATCTCAATGCTCTCTGCTCTGGCCGGAGACCAGGTGTTCAATATATATGTAGCGTGGCAGCTGTGGCTCCCCACAGTAGTGGCCAAATAAAGACTGCTATCTTAATAATTCATTTGTTTATTTATTTGTTTTTCTCTTAGTGATCCCTCTCAGACTGGAGTTTGCAACACATCTTCCACACACATGCAATCCATAAGGAATTAAAATTCATAGCACTTTCAGAGAAATGCTTTGAATTTAAGGACAAGGTCTTCATTTCTAGAAGCAATATCATGCTCTCATAAATAACTTCAAAGTCACTGCCTTTGCACACTTCTGTGGTTTGGGAAAGACAAACACTTGATTTGTGTTTTGATGTTAAGGACAAGTTCTTTCACGCATCTCTTCACTTCCTGCAGTAAAAATTGACTGATATCCTCCTACTTTTTCCTGTCATATTTTTCTTTTGCATCTAATGTACATTCCTTGGCTTACTTTAATTTCTTCAATCTTTATATCATGAATATCCAATGTACAGGAGATCAAGTTGTTTTTATTTCCATTCTGGTACATTCTGCTTTTCATCCTATAACTTATATTTATGTTTGTGATTTCACTTGTCAAAAAGTAATATTTAAATTTTATAAAAGTCTTGGTGTGATGGTCCATTATAATATAATTCTGTTCTTTGTTTCAAAGCATTGGAGAGGATTCTTTTTACCCATCCTTTCATTCTTTCTTTGGAAGCAATTTTCTACCCATGATTAAGTAGGTGTTAAAGTTCCAAGACTGTGGTGGTTCATACCTGTAATCCTGGCATTCAAGATGTGAATTTGATTCCAGCCTGGGGTAAAGAAAATCTCTAGATCAGCTTGAAGAGAAAGAGCGAGAAAGAGAGAAAGAGAGAGAGAGACAGAGACAGAGACAGACAGACAGACAGAGACAGAGAGACAGACAGAGACAGAGAGACAGAGACAGAGACAGAGAGACAGAGACAGAGACAGAGAGACAGAGAGAGAGAGAGAGAGAGAGAGAGAGAGAGAGAGAGAGAGAGAGAGAGAGAGAGAGAGAGAGAGAGAGGGAGAGAGATGACAGGCTGGAGCAAAGTAAATAGGGGTAAAGAAAATAGGGCTGGTCTGCTTTTCTTTTTAATTTCATAAATTTATTGAGACATAATACATATGCCTTACAACTCAGCCATTAAAGTATGTGTGTTAATTCTTTAGTTTTCTTACATGCCATAAATGCTAGCAACTACCACTACTGTTTATTTCTATGTGTAAACACTTCTGAAAGAGTCGTGAGCAGTTTACTGGCTATTATTCTCCCTCATGCTTCAACCATGAGCAAACTCCGATCATCCTTGTGTTTCTTCTTTGTATTTGCCTTATATGTAGGTGTTTCATAAAATTGGAGTCACTTATAGATTCTTTTGTCTTTGACTTCTACCATGTACAAAATATTCAACTTTAATTCACTTTGCAAGAGGCATGAAGACTAGGTTTATTTTTTAAAGTTGACTAGCATTTCCCTGTATAGATGTAATGTGCTTTGCTGAGACATGATTTGGGCTAATTTTATCTTTTGGCTATTGTGATGAATACTGCTGTAGACATCCATGCATAGTTTTTACCATATTGATTTACTAGCGATGGATAATAACATATCATTTAGTGGCTTGAACTTGAGAAATACATTTTCCTACTGTTATATAGGCTGAATGCCTAAGATCAGGTTGCTGAAAGATTCTGTTCTTATGAGGACTGTGTGGGGGTGAAGGGAGAAGGCAGCCTACAGCTAGTCAGTGGCAGAGTCCTCAGAGACTACATAATAGAGAATAAATATTAGAAACTACATTATATATGGGCTACCAGATAAATTATACAGTTTATTACACATAAGACAATCAAATTTTCTCAAAACAATGTTTCTGAGAAAATAAACACTCTGATAGGGACATTTAAGAGTCTATCACTGGATGTTATTCAACCTACGTTAAACCCAGCTTGTGTGATTGGTTTGTACAGACAATGAGGCACTTACCATTGTCCTTTCAGTCTTGCTCTTTGCTTAATGAAAAACATTACAACCAGCATGGAAATAATGCCCCAGCCAAAATGTACGTAGACAATGTGTACCAAGGCAGTAATCTGCATTACAGAATGGAATTGAGTAGAGAGAACATTGTTTACATGAAGGTAGAAGGCTACTAAGTATATGAATTTGAATTCTAGCAAGGAATTTCTTAATTTACTTTTAAAGTTAATTTATAGTTTTAATGTAAGAGTGTAGTTCATTTAATCACATTAAAGAATATTCTTTTTCAACAAACTACTATTATAAAGAGACAGAGATATTCCATGAAAAGCTGTAAGTTGAAATCTTCACTTTTGTTAGATGTCTGAGATAAGAGCTTAAATTTTGTCTCAAGGCAATACTTTAAAAAATATTGGAAACACTAATCAAGATAAAGTTAATGAGCAATAATCTAACAATGTTATTTTAAACACAGGTTTCATTCCCAGCAAGGTTATATTGTCTATTTTCTTTTCTGTGAATGGACTCTAAGCTTTTCCTGTTGGTATCTCTGACTAAGTCAGTGAGATCTAGAAATCATATCCTAACTCTGTCCTTGCGAAGCAGTGGTGGAAATTCTTTATTGTTCCTTCCCTTCCCTATTCTCCTCTCCTATTTTATCCAAGCCCCTTTTGCTCCTCTCTGTGGTATAGTCATCAACAGCTAACACAACTCTGCCTGCGTGTAGCACTCTGTCCAGGTCATTCTCATGAAAAATAGCACAAGATTATTGTCTGAAGAAGATCTCAAATACCCCTTCCTGGAATTCCAACAGAATGAGCTAATGTTTCAAGACCAACAAACTCCTTCCCTCAATATTGTCCAGGAAGTCCCCTGGCACAGTCATCAGAATTTGCTAAGGCCCTGTGAGTCAGTCTTATATTTTTTAAAAAAGATTTTTATTTATACATTATGTTCTGACTATGGCTCATCCTTCCCCTACAGCTTCCAGATCCTTTTGCCCTTCCCATCAACCCAATTCTGAACCCTATTTTGTTCCCTCTCTTATTTGAAAATAACAGGCATCTATAAAGAAAAAGAAAACAAACAAATAAAAAAACAAACTTATATAGGGCAAAAAAAAAAACAGGAAAAATAAGAAGCCAAAGAAAAAGTACAAGAAACACATAAAGATTACAAACACACACATACACACACACACACACACACATGCACACACATACACTGATACACATAAAAATAACCTAAAATATATAATCAGAGACCATATATGTAAGCAAAAGCCTTGTAAGATCAAAAAATATTGCTGATACAAAGCATTATGAGCTGACATGAAAATGAATACAAAAGCAACAACACTTCAAAAATACATTGAGTTTATTTGTGTTGGCCAACATAGACTCATGATGTTAAGATGGACCATTCTTTCCTTCTCCCTCCTTCCCTGTCCCAAGTTCCACTTCTCTCAACAGAGACCTTGAATGTGTGAAAAGGAAATACTGACCATTTATGCATCAGACACTATGTCTCAGGGTTTATTTTAAGAGGAATTTTCTAAAGAGTCTGGGTTGATAGGATCTTTAAGTTACCACACATTTTGACTACACAACATGGAGAAATCAATACCCAATTCCAGTGTCAGAATGTGAAGGACCGTCTGTGGTAGGGAAAAGACATCAGTGGTTTTATCCAGTACTGGACTCTGTGTGATGTATTACAAACTTGCCAAGAAGATGTAGCCACTAGTGCCATCTTAGCATGACTGTTATGGAGTAGTTTAGCATTTTCTGTTTGGGTCTGAGGCCTGTTCACAGGAGTGAAATTCATTCCTGGTATTTTAATACTAGTCAAAAGCACTGGCTACAGAAGTCATAAGCCCTAAGGCACATGGTCATGACAAAGTATCTCCTCATATTTATTTTTATATATGTAGATGTGGGCTGTTCTCAACTTTGTTAGAGAAGCTCCTTTTGGATGGACCTGACAGGTCCACTGGGCCCTGGCTAGTCTCATTGCTTAGGGTGGGTAGTTGAGTCCAACCACGTAGGTAGATAAGGACAGTCTCAAAAACCTTTTCCACCAATTGCCCAGCAAGGAAGTCCAATTGTAGCACTGGCTGTTTTGCAGACAGATCTTTTCCTAACATGGGTAGCCAAATTCCCGAAAGGGAATGTTCTAGCTTTTCTGAATGGTTACCACTGAAAGGATTGACACAGACAAAAAAACCTAGTGTCCAGGCTGCTGTTGTGTGTCTGGCAGATATGCATGGACATGCCAATCACCATATGGATAAAGTCCAGGTGGTTCTTGTTGTTCTTGAGAGTGAGGGACATGTGTTTGAGCCATTGAGAGTCAAAGAACATATCCAGGCAAATCTCATTGCTGATGAAGGTAGTGTGGACATAGAGGTGTGAATCCATCTTCTATGACAGGTATTTCAGTTCCAAGTTCTGGAAGTCCAGGTATGTCTCAAAGCTGATGAACTGCTCACTCCACTCAGAGTCCACCTTCTGTGATTCACAGAGCCCTCTGTACAGCTTGCTGCCCTTATTGCAGGAGCAAGAGTGAGATGTTAGCCAGGCTTCTATGGCACAGCTGTGGTTCCCATCTGTACTGACTGGTTTTGTTTGTCAACTGACACAGGCTAGAGTTATCACAGAGAAAAGAGCCTCCCTTGATGAAATGCTTCCATGAGATCCAGGAATAAGGGATTTTCTCAATTAGGGATCATGGGTTGGAAGGCACATTGTGGGTGGTGCCATCCCTGGGCTGGTAGTCCTAGGTTCTATAAGAAAGCAAGCTGAGCAAGCCAGGAGAAACAATCCATTAAGCAGCACCTATCTATGGTTTCTGCATCAGTTCCTGCCTCCAGATTCCTACCCTTTGTGAGTTCCTATCCTGACTTCCTTTGATGATGAACAGCAATGTGGAAGTATAAGCTGAATAAGTCCTTTCCTCCCTTGTTGTACCAAGGGCGGGTGGCTGCTGGGGCCTGGGTCTCTCTCTCTCCTGCTGAGGAAAGAGGAAAGGAAGAGGAACAAGAGAGGGAAGAGGGGACAAACTGTCCCTTTTATTGTATGGGGCATGGTTATTTGTCTTTTGGGGCGAGGCATGCCTGGCTGTGGTCAGATGACTGGGTATAGGGTCCAGCTAGAATGCTGGGAGCTTGGGGCATTGTCTGCCTAATAGAGCACACATATCCTGTGGGGTCAGCTGTGAGGGGTTGTGACTGAAGCAGGAGCCAAAGACTCAGGAATTATAGCTGAGCTCCTTCTGCCACCTGCAGTCAGATACTTTCCACTAAGGCTCCAGGGCTCAAGACCAATATCTCAACTGAGCCTAAGTTGCTTGAACAGAACACTGCCCCACACTGCCCCACACTGCCCCACACTCCCCAACTTGCTGTGTTGTGCAGGAATAGACTATGAAACCATCTATGATTTATGGGATAGGGCACTGGCACAGTGTGGTGCTACCATGTCATACACAACTCCTCTGGCTCTCCAGGAAGCTTCCTCAGAACTCATTCTCATTGCAGTAGAGAAGTGATTGGAACTTTGCAAGCCACTGCTAGATTGTCCTGTGAAAAAAGAAAAATGGAAAATGTTTGTTGCCATCAATAGGACTGTGAGGTACATCATACAACTGACCATGCAAGTTGGAGCTTCCCAAAGAATGAAAAGGGTGGATTAGAATTATGACTTAAAAAAAATGCTTGCCATGCAAGAATGAGGACCTAAGTTTAATCCCCAATATACATGTAGAAGAAAGGATGAGTAGCCACACTTACAGTCTCAGGATTTGGAGGACAGAGACAGGAGGATCCCTGAAACTCACTAGCTAGCCAGCCTAGCCTAATTGGAGCCTTAATAAGCAGATTAAATATCAGATAATGTAGAGTGAATATATATTAATGAATACATTGTTATCTTGCATGATGTCTTAGGGTTGTTGTACTAATTTGTACTTTACACATCTAACATTCTTTGTGAACATCTATAGAAAGGAGACATTGGACTAGTTATTAGGATAATCATCCATCTTTATTCCATTATACAATAGGCACTATGAAGTTTTTTTTAGGGAATAAATTTTCTAAACACAAATACACTTTCTGGATGAGAGCAAATCATGAAAATTCTCACATGATCAAGATTTGTGAACTTTTATGTTTTATTTTCTCTCTTTTTTTTAAAATTTGTATTGTTTATTTCAACATCAGAGGAGTCTATGCCTTCCACTGATGAAGTTATGGCATGCCCAACTCTGTCAACAAAAGTAAGCTTCATTGTATCATATTCTAGAATTCATGTTGTATTTCTATATGGATCATCTTATATGACTCACACAGTGACTTTTCATAATATGCAGTAAAGATGTATGTTCCTCAGAAAGAAAAAAAAACTATAACGGTGAGTTTTTGTATCTGAAGAACACCATAGAATACTTACTGACTGTATTAGCAATCTATATTGAAATGAGAACAGTGAAGAAAGTTGTTTGCCAGTGAGCTTAGAGAACATGGCACTATGCAAGTGGACAGTTTAGAGACAGAACAGAAATGCCCCGAATTCTTAAATAAAGTTTGGTTCTTTCCATTGTTTTTCTTTAATTTTCTGTTTTTTCTATTTAAAGCTTCTTGGAATTGGATTAATCTTTAGAATTTTTTCCTAGGCATCATGCTGGGGAGACTTCAAAGTGATGCCTGAGAGGTGTTGATAGAGAGAGAACAGACTGTTTAATATAGGGAGCTGAGAGAAAGAGCACATTTACTTGACTGGTATATTGAATTTCATCAGCATAAAATCAGCACCAATCTAAAAAATGAAATTAATCCCATCAGTGTTCTGATGTTTAGACCATTTTGAAGGCATTTCTTACTTCATTTCCTCTTTTCCTGGTTTCTTTTCTGTTTGTGAAATATATAGTTTAGGAAGGAGTCACTGGACTATTAATGTTTCAGCATTTTGTATCAGAAGTAAGTATCTGTGGAGTGATTAATGAGTGGATTGAGTGTGATTAAATTCGGGTATAGAACTAGCAGGTAGCAAGCCTGGTTGTGAAGACAAACATCTGATTTCCAGTGTGATGCCAGACAGTGCCAAAGCTGGTTCTACAGCCAAGCATCTGATCGCTAAGCAAATTCCCTTGATCTGTGAGCAGAGAGCACAAGCAGTATTTTGGCTTTTCTACATCCCAAGTAATTTTAACACCTGTGGGTACTTTACAAGACAAGCCTGGAAACAAGATAAGGAAAAAATAGAAATGGCAACATTCCCCTTTTCTGGAAATAGAGATGGTTCTTGGCAAAATCACTGTCTACAAATTGTGGCATTTGTTAACAATGAACATTAAAGCCAATGAGATAAAAATACCCATGCTTTAAGAAACCCCAATTTGATTGGCTCTAGATTGTAGGTCCTGGGAAAATGAAAAAGAAAAACTGAATTTCTCTAAAATGTGGTGAAGTGTCAAAATTTAGGTCATCCACAAAAAGCTCACATTTGTGTGTGAGAGAGAGATAAATGTACCATGCTTCTTCCTGACACCACTTATTTGGAGTTTGCTTATGGCATCTTCAGAATCACAGAGTTTTGTAGAGTTGGAAGCTTCATCTGTGTAGGTCAGTATTTTCTGTCCTTGACCTAGCTCAGTATGTCTGATGCCTTAGAAGTTAGGCACCATCATCCAGCAGTGAGGATGCTGGATGAGGAAGATGCACTGCATAGACCTACAGAAACCATCCTGCCAGATCCAGAAAGACATGTGAGATGGCAGAGACTGGGAAGAAGAGAGAAGAAACATTTCTAAGAAATCACCTTGTGGTGGAGTGCTCATGGTAAACCCATTGCACTGAATACATTCCAAAATGCTCTTTAGCCTCTGCATGTTCAGAATGGAGCATTGTTAGTCCTCATGTTTTTACTTGGCTTTCTCAGATGGAAGCTTCTGCCTCCCATAGAATCTGAGCCTCCATCTGTTATAAGACAGAGCTTCTTTCTGCTCGGAGACAAAACAGTGCTTCCAGCTAAATTGCACTGAAATGTTTTCTCATTGAGTCTGAAACCCAAAAACGTGTCTAAAGCATCTGCACTTGTGACAGTCACATCCCTCTCAGGACGTGAAATGCCTTTCCAGTGTGTGCGGAGACACTGCCTCTGTTCAGCTAACATAGCACCAACATCAATAAAATTTTAACATTTTAAAAGAATGTTTTTTGACAAGTTCAATAAAGCACATAATGGCTTTTGGCCATTTCACCTCTTTACCTTATCTCATCTCTCTTTCTCTCCATGCAAATCCTTCTTCCCAAAGGGTTTCACTTTATATTCTTGATTCTACTTCCTTTCCCTTCCAATCCTCATCTCTCTCCCTCTGTCCCTTCTCCAATCTCTAACTGGAAGCGCTGAATATAATGAGGGATGGTGTTGTCTGCATGGCTAGGATGTATTTACTGGATCATGATAGCTTATCAATGGTCACATCACAGATGAAAAATGACACTCCCTCTTCTTTAGTAATCATTAACCTCCATTAGTCCCTCATGGAGAGGTAGGGTCACAGGAGACCCTCTTGACACACAGTGAAACGCTGTTGTGCTTATTCATATGCAGGACTTCAGGTAACTAAATCTGCTGTGAGTTCATCAGTGAACTGGCTATGTTGCATCCTAAAACCAGGCACTCGTCCCCTAGCCTTGGCTATTACGTTCTTCCTGTTCCTCTTCTTTAATGTTCCTGAGCCTCTGAGCAGCTGATAGACATTTCATTTGGGGCTGAACACTCAATAATCACATTTATTCTCAATCACTTTGGCCATTTATGAGTGTTTTCAGTAACTGCTACACACTGACCAAGAAATTTATCTTCCTGTTGGTTTTATACTTTCTTAGACTTCATAAATTTGGTTTTTTTTCCATGTTAAAATTTTTTTATTGTTTTTAATTTTGTGTGTCTGTGTGTGGGTATGGACACCTGAGAGAAATTGATCACTATTCCCCTGCAGCTGCAATTGCAAACAGTTGCAAGTTGCCAAGTATGGGGATTGGGAACAAAATTGAGTCCTCTGCAAAAACAAGGTGTTGCTCTTAAACACTGAACCTCTTTCCAGACCTTATTTTTGTTTTTATTTTTATTTTTTGAGAACAAAATGATGTTTTCTTTTGTCCAGTCCTTCAAAGGCTGATGTCATTGAATTTATTTCTACCTTTCTGCCTAAATGGTGATTTAAAAAATAATATATTGTCAGAGCCTCTCAGGAGACCTCTATATCAGGCTCCTATCATCCAGCACTTGCTGGCATCCACAATAGTGTCTAGGTTGATGATTGAATATGGGAAGGATTCCCAGGTGGAGCAATCTCTGAATTGTCCTTCCTTTAGCCTCTGCTCCATAGTTAGTCTCGACAACTCCTCCTATGGGTATTTTGTTCACCTTTTTAAGAGAAATGAAGTATCAACACTTTGGTCTTCCTTCTTCTTAAGTTTCTTCTGTTTTGTGGTTTGTACTTTGTGTATTCCAATCCTCTAGGCTAATATCCACTTATCAGAGAATGCATACCATGTGTGTTCTTTTGTGATTGGGTTACCTCACTCGGGAAGATATCCTCCAGCTCCATCCATTTCCCAAGAATTTCATAAATTCATTGTTTTTAATAGTTGAGTAGTACTCCATTGTGTAGATGTACATTATCTGTATCCATTCCTCTGTTGAGGGACATCTGGGTTGTTTCCAGTTTCTGGCTATTATAAATAAGGCTGCTATGAACATAGTGGAGCATGTGTCCTTCTTACATGTTGGAGCATTTTTTGCGTATATACCCAGGAGTGGTATAGCTGGGTCCTCTAGTAGTACTATGTCCAATTTCCATTGGAATTGCCAAACTGTTTACCAGAATGGTTGTACCAGCATATGTATAGCAAAGGATGGCCAAGTGTGTCATTAATGGGAGGAGAGGCCCTTGGCCCTGTGAAGGTTCTATGCCCCATTGTAGGGGAATGCCAAGGCCAGTAAGCAGGAGGGGTTGGGGTGGTGAACATAGGGAGGGAGGAGGGAACAGGGATTTGATTTTGTTTTGTTTTTTATTTTATTTTATTTTGGAGGAGAACCTGGGAAAGGAGATATTATATGATGACATGTAAATAAAAATATCCAATAAAAATAACATAAAATTCTAATGTCACATTTTAGAACATATGTTTTTAACAAATAGGACTATTACACAATTACATTGACAACTGAACTGCAATAAGCAAGTTTAAGCATTCATAGTTGATAATGGTCATGGCAAGGTTCGTGGAGAGCAGTCCTGGAAAACAACCCACAATGAATTGCTTCTAAATAGTAACAAAGTCCAAATCTAATTAAAGGTCAATTTTAGTTTGTGTAATGTGAAATAGAACAAGTATAAGCCTAGTAGTCATATTACTTGGACTTACTATGTGTCTAATCATCTTTTTAGGCAGCTTAGGAAGTGCCCCATATTCTATATTTCATAAAATGCTCTAGACAATGTTTGTGTCCCTCCCAGATTAATGTGTTTGAATGTCCACCATCACTTTGCTTTCCTAACTTCCCAGTTCAGCAGGAGATGAGCTTGTTTGGAAATGGGGATTTTACAGAGGTTTTTAAGTTAAAATTAAGCTGCTTTTCGGTATGAATCGCCTTCTTATAACAAAGGGCATTTGGACACAGACATGACATGGATACATAGCAGAAGCTAATGTGTGAGGAGCCAGTGAGGGATGGTGAGCATCTGTACACCAAGGTGAAAAGGCTGGAGGGGATTCTGCACTCACACCTCCCAGAAGGAGGTACCCCACCCACTCTTCAGTTTCTGACATCATGACTATATGTCTCTGAGACAGCTCACTGTTAAGATGGCTTAGTTTTTGGTGCTTTATTATGGTACCTATAGAAAGAAAACATTATCTTCAAAGCATCTTATTTGATGTTTAAGGACTTCATATACCAGTGGCATGGCTATGATATTAGAAGCATAGGGATAGCTTCTGCACAGAAACTCTATATATTGTTTCAGCAAGCTAACTGTTTAGATCTGTCTTTAGCTTCTGCAGCCCTTCTTCCAACAGAAGAAGTAGCAAAGAATAGCACAATTGTTTACAAACACAAAACTTCCTTTCAAAGACAAAACGAAGTTGTATTTCAAAACTATCCAGACAGCTCTAGATTCTGCTTAACTGCAAAAAGTCCTTTAGTGAGATGAACAGAGGCATCAATTGAATATATATCCCCATTGGAACCTTTAACAATTACCTTTGTGTTAAGAGCATCAAGGTAAAAGCCTTCATAGATTTGTCATCTATTAGGAATGACCTATGCATGAGAATTATTCTTACTCTCTAAATTCAGTCTCTAGTGTTGATGGTGATGTGAAAGAGGCTGTACAGGAGGCAGGGCTCTAACCTATGGATGTTGATGTGGAATAGTTTGCTCTGAGACTGAAGGATTCTGTCCTACATGGAAACTCTTTAGTTAGGAAGTTAAAGAACTCAAAACAGCTTCAGGAAGTCCCTGAAACTGACCAGAATAAGGAATAAATTCTGAAAGTCTTTCTCAGACCACACAAACTGAAAGGAAGACTCTTGAGACCATACCAGCTGATTGGAAGAAGCAGAAACCAGCTAAGCTTCCTGGAAGAGGCTTAGAAATGAATAACTTGGAAATGACCCTTTGCAAACTGTTGTAATGACTTCATGCTTTGCAGTGTGCACCAGGCTTCTCAGCTTTTATGAACTTTCACCCATGCTGGCATGAGCCTTAGAAATATTGCTTTATCTGAGTAATTTCTGCTCCTGTAAGTAACCTCTGACTCATTTCTCTGTCAACACCTACAATGAAATTTATTGCTTCACAATGTTGGGATTTGATGGTATCTATACTCTGGTCTGTCATGGGTTCCCTATTTGTGGTGAGTAGATATGTATGTTTGGTCTCCCTAGGAAAAGTTTTATCACACATCAGGTTTTGATTACCTCTTATACATTGTAGATCAATGGTCTCTGTTAATGGAGTATGACTTTATGAAATGATGCTCACTATTTACCAACATATTTAAAGTTTCACATCAGGAAGATACAAGTCATTTTCTTTATAGTTTCAATTTAGCATTGGAAAATTCAAAACGTTTATTTTAATGCATGGCCTTTGGATGTAGAGAGATGGCTCAGTGGTTGGAGCACTTGTTGTATAATCATGATTAAGGATCTGTGTTCCCAGGCCACCACATATATGAGAAGCTGGGCATGATCCCTAGGCATGCATGTAACTTCAGTACTGAAGTGGGTGGAGCCAAGTAGATAGCTGAGGCTTCCTGGTTTCCAGATTGTCTGAACTTGGAGTTCAGGTATAGACCCTGATTTAAAACAATAGGGAGAGAGTAGTAAAGACACCCAATGTCCTTCTGCATCCTCTGTGTGAGCCCAAGTACCTGAACCTCCACACTCACACACATACACACAGACACATATACAACACCTTCATACAGAAAACACCCATTCACACACACACACACACACACACACACACACACACATACACACATATACTTATACAAAAACAACCTTATCCATTACACTCATACAAACAAATGTATACTCACATATCACACACATATATTACACAAACACAGCACATTCATATATATACAAATATGCATATATGCCATATTCACACACACATATCACAAATGCACAAATGCAAACAACGTATCACTTTTCAATGAAAGTGGAACTCTTTATGAAAGGGCCAAATGAAGGAGCTAAAAATAGCCTTCAGGAGGAAATTCATCTAAGTAACAAAGAACCCAGGACTTCTGGAGCTGATAAGAATGAAAAAGAACCAATAGATACAAATATTTAAGGGGCATATGACTCATGAAGAAACGTGAGCATGAAGGTCACATACAGTAGGCATAGGTGTAGTTTCAGTTATGCTCCTGATGCTTCAGGGAATCACTGGAAGCTCATGCATCCCCATGCACTTGTCAATGAGGATGACTCAGAGCACTGAGGTAATTTATAGATTTCAGAGAAGCCATAGTTTTGGAATGACCAGTTTGGTAATTAACACATTTTGGAACCTATGTAATTTTGAGGGTTTTCCTTGTTTCTTCTCTGAGAACGTTAGACAAGTAATCTTAATTTGTAGTATTTAAAGACTCAGGGATGTGGAGCCTTCCTTATTTTCACTCTATCCTGCTGGTTTTCATGTTCTACATGTGACTCTGTCTTTACCATCTACAGATGTACGACTAAGGTTCAATTTAGAGGGGACTACACTGAACAGCAAGAAACCATCTTTGTTTTCAGAACTGCAATTGCAGAAAACAAACAGAGGAATCTCACTCCCAGCATGGAGGGTGTAAGCTTGAGAGTCCTTGCAGACAGCAGCATCAGGTTCCACTGCAGCAGTGGCAGCATGAGATTTCATTTCAGAGAGCTGTGCAGCACCAGAATGGTGTGTAATCTCAGGAGGCCCACATGCCTTCTGTAATTTTTAAACAGATTGTTTTCTTTTCCTTATGCTGGTGAGAAGTAAGGACAGTATTCATATCTTTCTGACATGGCAATCTGACTTCCTTCTCATTGACTGGTCTTCAGCTGCTTTTCCTGTGTTCATGTCTGCTAGCAGAAACTCTCCATAAGGAGGCAACACAGGCCACCTTTTCCTACTGAGTGAGCCAAACTATATTTTTCTGGTGCTCTTTCCACAATGGAAAAAGTAATCAGCCTCCAAAAAAAAATCATTTCAGAACTTAGTTGAGAGGAAGTCTAGTGTTTGGGATTTTCTTGTGCCTACCGTCTTACTGCAAAAACCTGTTGCAGAATTAAATCTAAAGGAAAATATGTTAAAGTGTACATCCCTTCCCATACCCTTTGGTTGGGAGACTGAAGACTGGATAGAGATTAAAAGAAAAAGAAAAGTGAGATTAGCAAGTGTAGTGGTGTGATTAGAATACAAAACCAGGCAGCAGGAAAGAAGAAGGGAAAAAACAATGGGGACTGTGCATGACTCTCAAGTGGGATAGATTCTGTAACTTCAATACACTCCATGTGCCACATTGCTTAAACTAGTACCACTCAAACATGCTTCCTTATGATTGATTACACTTCTCCATAGGTGTCTCCTTTACAAAGGCTATGTCAAGCACAGGGAAGCCATCACATCCCTAACAAATCTTTGCCTGGCTTAGCATTCCTCTTCTCTCACCTACAACCTCTAGAATGTGCCCTGCTTCCCTTCCTCGTCCTGTCACTTGCCTTTTTCTGATTGATGCTCTACCTGCAATCTTCATCCTGTTTTCATAGGCCTTTACATGAATAATAATGATTCACTTACTCCCTAAAGCCATCCTGGTGTTTGGTTTCCACAAAGATGTAACCTCCAAAGGGGATGGGCTTTCTTACCTTATCTACCCTCTCTAGTTATAGTGGAGAGTAACCCTCAGTTTTATTTAACAATTCTTTTTCTGCTGAGCATGATATGAAATAGCATCTAGAAGCTTCAATGGCTCCTTGAACTCATAGCCTCAAGTGTGTCCTTTCCCTTCCTCTTAGAAGGCTAGACTGTGATGCTGATTGCCTTAAAGTCATCTCTGTATGGTTCTTCTCACACCTGCTCTTAAGTGTTGCTAAGAGGTACTTCCTCATTGACACAAATGTATATTAGCATACATCACTTGACCATATGGCTATTTGACTATATAGAGTATGCAGAGGCTGAAATGGCTAGTAAATGTATAAAAAAGTTTTGAATGAATTCAAAACTTTGTATCTTGACAGAAAGCAAGTGGCCCTGCCAGAAGTGCCCTCCAAAGCAGCTCATTTGGTGTCCATGGCAATTACACTGCTAAAGGACAACTTCTTATTCAAAGTTTTTAGTGGATCAACCTTTTTCTCTTCAAGACAGTATAACCAAATACAATTACTACTAAAGAGATTATTGGGATTCAATGGCATTTGTCCTCTATACTGGCTACTTGATACAATCAAGAGTCACTTTAGAAGAGGAAACCTCATACAAAGAGATACCTTTATCAGAATGACCTGTGGGTAAGCCTTTGATATGTCCTTGACCAATTATTGATATGGGCAGGTCCATCCCAAGGAAAGTCACACCACCTCTGGGTAGGTGGTTCTGGAGTAGGAGAAAGCAGAATGAGAAACCTATCAGGTGCAAGCCAGTAAATACACAACTATCCAGCCAGGATCTTACCTTGAATTCCTGCCCTGACTTCCCTGGATAATAGATTACAACCTAAGATCACCATGATGATTTTTGTCATCATATTTGATCACATCAATAGAACTACTAAGACATGATGCATTTAGCCATGTCAGTGTTCACAGAAGTTAACTCATACTGGCAGCAGCACCTATCTATTACAGAACTCACTGCTCATCAGCAAAGACTGGTAGTGAATGTCCCCAGTACACCATGCTTATCTCTTAGCTATCATCCCCACTGTGTCCTATATTTGGTGTTACAATCCTATTTTTATTAAAAATATTAAAATTAAATATGATTATATCACTTTCACTGCACCTGCTTTCCCTCCAACCTCTCCCAATCCTTCCCACATATCCCTTCAATTCCTCTCAAATTTATAGCTTAATTTTTGTGATTATTGTTACATTTATGTAAACATATAAATATATGACTATAACCTGAATCCATTCAGTATCATTTGTGTCAAGCTGACCAATCAGTGGGTTCAACCCTGGGAAATGCAAATTCTCCCTCTCTCAGACTTCCTTAGTTACCTGTAATTCTTGGTCTAGAGGTTGGACCCAGTGAGTTTTCCTCTTCCCCCATTAGCAAATCAGTTGATATTGTCATTTTTCAGATCTTGTTTAGGTAGCTATATTTTTGAAATGGCATATGTATAGCCTACCTGTTGTTTCTAGGAGACACAGCAGGGTCTTAATCCTCTGACTCTTACAATCTTTTCACCCTCTCTTTGATGTTCAGTGAGTATGAGGAACAGTTGTATTCTAGTTGTATCTGTTAATGGATGGGCTTACCATGATCTATCATTAGGAAACATTAGGACCTGTGGTTTTATGTAATAGTCTTCATTTACTGCAAACGAATCTTCTCTGCTAAGAGGTAGACCACTTGTTTGTAGGTATAAGGATACATTTTACAATACAACTAGGAATTATGCTAGTGTATTAAAGTAATAGTAACGTTTTTTCTTCTAGGGTACATAACACTATTAGCCTCAGGGAGGCGGCTAGGTTTCTTGTCCTAGTACAACTTCCCTACTTCTCAATGAACCTTAAGTCAAATTAGACACCTGTTGGTACCACCAAGATATGGATGCGACTATTGTGTCCTTAAAGCTATCTTGCCATTCTGGTCATTGTAATAGTTCATTGGTATCATATAGTCCATATAGTGTCACAGCTGGATAGAATTATTGATTGGTTCCTTGTCTTGGTTATGTGCATGGCACTTTCAGACACCATGGAAGCCAAACCTCCAGAAGGAGGGTGTCAGGTCATATCCAGCTTGCATTTTCTAAGTCCTGTGTGAATGGAGGTTTCCTACTCCTGGAAATGGAAATTTTATTAGAATACCTATACTTCTTGTGGGAGTACTGTAGTGTAGAGTCTGCCCACGGATCCTACATGGTGGTAGATTGTTTTGGACTGGAGATGAACAGGACCTGTGGAAATAAGCGGGTGGGGAGCAATGAGAGACGGACACCAAGAAAATGTATCAAGGCGTACTTTACTTTGGGTGCAGTGTGTTTATATGGTAAAAGGCAAAATGAAACCACAACAATCAAACTTTTAACATAAACAAGATAGCAGACACAGTGTCATAAACTCTGTTTACAGCAGGAACTTTAAGTGTGAGTTCTGGCAGAAATTCACTGAGTACCAGTCCTTTGATCTCTGGAGCTGCAGCATCAGCATTTTGCACCACAGGTGGGTGGCCTCAGCCCCGGGGCCTTTCAAGGCATTCTTTCGCTTTCAGAACCGCTTCCAATCAGAGGGGAGGGAGTCCACATTTCACCCTTTTCATTTTAAAACAAACGCAGGATAAAGGTCACATAGCTCGACACACTTGCATGGGAAAATCACGGTACTTTGAACTTCTCTCTGGCTCCATCGTCCAAGGCTTATTTTGCACAGCAAACCGGGCTTATAATGTGTCTTTAGCACAGACACAGCCACTGGGCATGTGCCTCTGCCTGGGTTGACTTCACTACCAGAGAGACAGATTTCTTTCTGCACCATCCATCCATACAAAATGCCAAGATATGCCTTTTAACGCCTGCAGAGTCCAGGAGCTGCCACAGTTTTCTGAAAGCAGCTAACAAAATCTTGGCTGGGCTGCTCACATTGACACTGAAGTCGGGAGGCTGAAGCCGGGAGGTGGAGCTGGGAACAGGTCCCTGCTGAGTTGCAAATCTTCCCTTCACTTGGGCTCTGGAGTTGGTTGCCTAGGGAACAGGTCTCAATACCAGGCAAATTAGTCCTTTGCTGACACCGGTACTCAAATTAACCTTTGAAATACTGGAATCCCGGTGGTGTGCCAGCAACTTCGGGATGTCACTTGCTCTCAGAATGTAAACATTGCAGCGATAGCCAACACTTTCTGTTTGCTTCTGCTTTGGGAGTAAGCAGATTTCCGAATCAAACGGGAAAAACACGTTCAAAACTGGCAGGAAAAAACCCTGTCAGCTTAAAACAAAAGAAAATGAAGGAAAAAAGCAAAAACCTTTCCACAGCATTTTGAGCTTACCTGCTAAGAAAGCAGCTGCTCTGAATCAATCTGGCGTACCAATCTCTCTGGGAGCCATCATGTTCCCTCCTCTTTTTGGGAAAAAACTCAAACTGACCCTCTGCCCCAAACCAACACAGGGTCTGGTCCATGCCAGACATTGGTGAGAGGGTCTCTCCAATGTACCATGGCATAAGAATTAATAGATTCAGGATGCCAATGTCGGTCCACCGCAGACCGGCCTTTAACATAGGTCTGCAGAAAGTTCAAAATGAAAAGCACAAAGGCGAGATGTGCCTTTGGAGACCTCTGGGGGAAGAGATTCCCTCCCTTGGTCTTGAAAAGCCAGTTTTTAATTGTGTGATGAGCTCGCTCAACAATACCTTGTCCCATAGGGTTATATGGGATGCCGGTCTTATGAAAAATGCCAAAATCTTTGCAAAAATAAGTAAAATTTTTACCAGTGTAAGATGGCCCATTGTCCGTCTTGATTGTTTTGGGCATACCCATAACACTGAATGTTTGTAAACAATGATCAATCACATTTCTAGAGGCTTCTCCTGTTTGCAGGGAAGCAAATATAAATCCTGAACAAGTATCAATGCAAACATGTATATATTTAAGCTTTCCAAATTCTGCATAATGTGTATTATCCATTTGCCAGATACTATTATGCATAAGTCCCCTTGGGTTTACCCCCAAATGCGGGACTGGGGATAAAGTAACGCACTTAGGGCATTGTTTAACAATCATTCTTGCTTGTTCTCTGGAAATTTTATATTTGAGCCTCAGAGTTTGGCTGGATAGGTGGAAATTATTATGATCCCGTTTAGCTAAGGCCACAGGATCTGAAACTAAAATCTCTCCTATTAGAGCTGTCAGTGAGGTCATTGCTTCTGTCTAATGGCCCTGGCAGGCCAGAATGAGCCCGAATATGACCAATAAAGAATTGATTTTTACGTGCAAGAATGATATTTTGTAACTGAGCAAATAGAATTCCTGCTGGCATGTCCAGCTTAAAATTGCCCACAGTTTCAAGAAGTGGTAAAGAATTAAAAATGTAAAAGCTATCCATGTATAAGTTAAATGCATCAGGCACAACTTCAAAGACCTTTAATACCGCAGTTAGTTCAACCAATTGAGCGAAGAGACCAGGAGTTTTTATAACCACCTGCCGATTATTGAGATATCCAGCTCTTTCTTTAGACGTGCCATCAGTAAATAACACAAGGGCATTGTCTAGTGGCTTCCAAGCCATTACCTTTGGAAAAATCACTTCATGCACATTTAAAAACTTTATTAATTTTGTCCTGGGGATAATGATTATCTATAGTTCCCTGAAATCCAATTTGAGCAAGCAGCCATTCTGTGCTACGTTGTTTTAGCCAGGAGTCTTGCTCCAAAGTAAAAGGTTGAATGATAACATCTGGCTCCTTGCCAAAATAAGTCAGTGCTTGTTTTCTACTAAGCACAATAATTTGTGCAACAGCCTCATAATATGGCAAAATATTACATTTAGGAGACACCCTAGAATGAATACACATAATAGGTGCCTTTTGCCATAACAATGCCATAGGGGCATGAGTTGTATTGAAAACTAATAAATGCAATGTGAAGAATAATCTATGTAAGTAATAAATTGATTCTCAGGAGCCTTTTCTACCTGCTGTAAAGCAGATATTCCTTCTTTAGTTAAGGATCTAGGAGAATTCAGGTCTGAACTTCCTCTGAGGATATCAAATAAGGGCTTCAGCCTCCTGTGGTAAGTTTTGGAAAGGGACGAAGCCAGTTAATTTCACCTAATAATTTTTGAAAATCATTTAAAGTTTTTAATTTGTCTCTACGTATAACTATTTTTTGAGGAATAACAGCTTGATCCGTAAATGTAAAACCTAAATAATTATATGAATCTTGAGTCTGCACCTTTTCTGGGGCAATTTGTATCCCCCCCTCATTAAAAGCAATTGTAAATCTTTATAACATGAAAATACATCTTGAGGAGATTTGCCTGCAACCAAGACATTGTCTGTGTAATGGGCAATGTAAATCAGTGGCCATTTCTTCCTTATAGGTTCTATTACTTCTGCCATAAATTTCTGACATAACATAGGACTGTTTGCCATCCCTTGAGGAAGAACATTCCATTCATATCTTTTCATAGGTTCCTTAAAATTTACAGATGGAACACTGAAAGCAAATCTTTCACAATCTTCAGGGTGCAAAGGAATTGTAAAAAAGCAATCTTTTAAATCCATAATTATTTTGTAAGATCCTTTTAGAATTGCCACGGGAGATGGCATTCCAGTCTGTAATGCTCCCATTACCACCATATTTTCATCAACCTTTCTTAAATCATGCAAAAGTCTCCATTTACCTGATTTTTTCTTAATCACAAATATAGGCGAGTTCCATGGGGAATTTGATTCCCTCAGGTGCCCTGCTTCTAATTGCTCCTGCACTAGCAATGAAGCTGCTTCTATTTTGTCTTGAGACAAAGACCACTGATCAACCCACACAGGAGTATTATTAATCCACTTGATTTTATCTGCATGGGGTACAAGTAAGACAGTGGCCGCTATGGAAAATGTGTCAAACCTTTATCATCATTATAAGGCTTATGGCCTCTGTATGTTCTAATGTCCCATTTGGACTCTTGCCTATTAGCTAGCTCATTAGGGCTACATAATACCAGCCCCATCTGTGATAACAGATATCAACCCCACAGAGTGACAGGGAGGTTAGGCATAACATATGGTTGAAATTGTCCTGAGTTACCTTTCTCATCCCTCCAGGTTAGCAGCTTAGAGCTTTGTTTTGGATTGTTGGCATACCTAATCCATTGGAGGTGAGTAATAGACTCAGTCAGAGGCCAAGTTGGAGGCCAGTTCTGAGCTCTGATGATGCTCACATCTGCCCCTGTGTCAATCAGTCCCTCAAAACATATTCCTTCAATAATTAGTTTAAGATTAGGCCTGTTATTCGTTATAGACTGTATCCAAAAAAACTTCAGAAGCACCAGAACAACTCTGTCCTGTCTCATTATTAATAGCCTTAGGGGACACAGGATACATAGGAACTAAGATAAGTTGAGCAATTTTTTCATAAGCAGGTACAAAAATAATACCATGTGGTGAAGAAGCCATAATCTTTATTTCTCCTTGATAATTGCAATCAATAGTACCTGAGTAAATCTGTAAGCCATCCACAGTAACACTACCTTTGCCAATCACAAAACCCCAAGTCTCTGGAGGCAGTGGCCCATAAATTCCAGTAGACAGAATCTTAATTCCCATTTCTGGGGTTAATACTGTATGCCAGGTGGAGGATAATTCCACTCCTGTTCGTCCTGGCGTTGCTCTGAGGAGCTCAGGTATAGATCTTTCTGATTTTGCTGTCTCTGGGCCCCCTGCATTGCTTTCTGGTTCAAGAACGGGGCCGGGCCCTGGCCCCTGTACTCGTTTTTTGAACAAGGATAGTCTTGAGAACCTCTCTTAAATCTTCCCTTTCTGGCCCAATGTTTTCCTTTCTTATACTGATCACACAGTTTCTGTCCATTGCCTTCTGGCTGCCTTTCTGCATTTCCTGACCTTTTTGGCATTCTCTTTTAAAATGGTTAAAGCTGCCGCATTTATAGCATTTCTTGCTATCTTGCCGGTATGCCAAATTTTTTGTTACAGATGTATCTCGTAACACAGCTGCAACGGCTAAGCTCTGATTAAAATTAGGCCCTGTGTTAGTACAGAGGTGAATATAGCCAGAAATATCTGTCTGTCCTTTGTGCGGTAGAAGAACCACTCTGCACGTTGCGCTACCATTCTCAAAAGCTAGCTGCGTGATAAGAGGACCCTCAGCATAGGAGCTTCAAGCGTTCTGCTAGCTGCCTCCTGTAGCCTAGCCACGAAATTCTGAAAAGGTTCTTCTGGACCCTGCTGTATGCCCATCAGGTTTGCGTTACCTTCACCTTTTACGGGTAGCTTTATCCAGGCCCTGCGTGCTGCCATAGCTACCTGAGCTAGCGCTCTAGCGGGGTATTCCATCTGCCAAGTCATTTCTTCAAATTGCCCTTCCCCCACAAGCATTTCCAGAGACCAGTCAGAATAATCCGCCATTCTGCATGGCAATAGTTTTACACTATTCGCGCCATTCAGAGTTCCAGATCAAATAATCTCCAGACGGAAGGACTGCTTTGCACAAAGTTTTCCAGTCCTGAGGTGTTAAATTATAATCTGCAATGCTGCTGATCAGCCCTTGTGTAAATGGTGCATTGGGGCCATACCTATCGACGGCCTCCTTTAGCTCTTTGATGACTTTTACATCAAAAACTTGGTAAAACCTCTGTATATCATCATTCTGACCTCTGTGTTCCACAACCGGACACGCTAGCAACTCTGAGCTATCCTGCCCATTCCCTTGGGCTCTGCAGAACCTCCCCTCTGAGGGCAAGTGTTCTTTCTGCCTGCCTGCATTTCAAATCCTCTAAGCTCATCAATCAATTCTCCTATCTTGATCTTGAGTTCTGCTCTGCTTGTACGAGACCTGATTCTAGATCTCTCCTGTGTCTGGGAGGGCACAGACTTAGTGTAAATATGCAGTCCTCCAGTATGAGACACAGCAAGTTTGCCCTTTGCGGAAGTTTGGGCCTCCTTGACTACCGTACTGAATGAATCGGAGGAGTGTTGATCCTCTTTGTCCACTGTACTCAACGAGTCAGAGGAGGTTTGATCCTCTTCAGAGTCCGTAGACTAGGTCTGAGAGACAGACTCTGAAATCATAAGACTTTCTGAGCTCGTAAGAGTTTCTGAACTCGTGAGACTTATCTGGCTGCCTAAGAGATCCTGCTTATTTTCATTCAAAATGTCCATGACTATCGTCCAAAGGCAGAGGGGAAATCCATCTGCCTTATTATTTATGAGCGCCTTTCCTTTCTTCTCTCAGGATTTTTTATCTATCCTGTTTAAACCCTCTAACCAAGGGCAGTAAGCCTCTATCAGGTCTGCTAACTCTATTAATGCATGCCTTTTTACCCTTATCCCCTTTGCTCTGAGTAGCTTGTCCACATTCCGGGTCGCTTCCCTTGAGATATCTGCACCCATAATTCCTCACCATCGATAAATCCCTAGGTGGACCTGAGTACTGAGACAGCACTTCCTCCTACCTAGAATCCCCGTAGCATTCTCACACTGAATCCTGGCCAGCGCTAGCCAGATCTCTTACCCTGTGGAAATGACTACATCCCTTATCCTTTCTTCCTTATTTATACAGAGCTCTGTAATCTGACGGTGTGATCCCTCAGTTTGTTTCTCTTGTGTCCAAGCCCCACGTTCGTGGCACCATATGTAGAGTCCGCTGCGGATCCTACGGTGGATTGTTTTGGAGTGGAGATGAACAGGACCTGTGGAAATAAGCAGGTGGGGAGCAAAGAGAGATGGACACCAAGAAAATGTATCAAGGTGTACTTTACTTAGGGTGCAGTGTGTTTATATAGTAAAAGGCAAAACGAAACCACAACAATCAAACTTTTAACATAAACAAGATAGCAGACACAGTGTCATAAACTCTGTTTACAGCAGGAACTTTAAGTGTGAGTTCTGGTAGAAATTCACTGAGTACCAGTCCTTTGATCTCTGGAGCTGCAGTGTCAGTGTTTTGCATCACAGGTGGGTGGCCTCAACCCTGGGCCTGCCATGGCATTCTATCGCTTTCAGAACTGCTTCCAAGCAGAGGGGAGGGAGTCCACACTGTAGCATTGTATCCTAAATGGCATAGCTTCATTTAATTTCTCTCTCTCTCTCTCTCTCTCTCTCTCTCTCTCTCTCTCTCTCTCTCTCTCTCCACACATACACACACACATATATATATAAATGTTTTGTGTATAATTTTAGGTAAATATAAAATAATGAGTCCTTGAGGCATTATTAATCATCCTTTATATTATTTTTCTTTCTTTTCTTCCTATCCATTAGTATTGACTTTCCTCCCCCACATCAAATATTTTTTGGTTACCCAATTTTTTCTTATGACATCATACTATTGTCATTGTCTCAGCACATTTTACATTTGTATAAAAATGCTCATTATTGATAATGTTGCATTTCCACAATTTTAGAGTGCTGAATCCTCAGGGCCATGCACAGGATGGAGTAACATAATACCTGCCCCTGAAACACAGCCGGAAGGGCATGAGCCTCCATAACTGTTGATGGCTGCTGTGAGTTTAAGGCCCATTTGTATAATAATGTATATATTTTCATGTTATTCCTTTGCAGAATGCCCTCTCTGCCTAAGTTAATGATTCCATGATAATCAGAAACAGCACAAATCTGGGAAGTGAGAATCTGTCTAATGTCTCAGAAAAAAAGTGGTAGAACACTGTGACCTTCAGGACAAAACTTAGGGCTGTGGGAAAGAACTTAAAACATGAATTCAGAATAATATAATTTCCCAGTTATGCAAAATACAAGCATGCAATATGAATTATATGAAGAGTTTCACTGAAATAAAAGAACAGAGGCAGCTGCACTGTGAACCAGCTGGTCAGGAAGATATTAAGGAAGGAGATAAAGAGATTTAGGGAGTGGTGACTCCAGAGTAAGATCCATACCCAGCTAGGTTATTGTCTGTGATCACAAAGGCAGAAAGAACTCTGAATTCATTTGCAATGTTAGGGAAAAAAAAAAGAATGTGCTTGTGTTTGTTGTCTTGTTCTAAGGGTCAGGTGGATGGTGTCTGGGGATGCTTATCTGTGGAAGAATAAAATGGGAATCTAGGGTTTCCATTTACATACCAACCATTGAATTGCTATGTATATAAAAGACCTGGCTTTTATCCCCAGGGTTTTTAGAAATTTCCTTTTTTTGTTTTCTTGAAAGAGTGAGCTGCATCAGGAAGAGGTCTATCTGGAAAGCTGTCTTGAGCAGAATATAGCTTGTACCCCACAATTTGACTTTGAGTTATTTTTTCACTGGTCTCAAATACCCCTGTTCTCAGGAACCCTTCTACAAACTGAGGCTGGTCCTTGGCATTCAAGGGATATAGTGGTGAAGCATCAGTGGATATTTGAAATATCACATATTGAAGTATCTTATATATGCTTTTTTACGTTAATCCTAAAATACTAATTTAGGGATAGTAAGATGTTAATAATTTGTAATAAAATCAACAGTAAAATTGTAGGAATATGGTCTGTGAATCTCTATCTTGATATCTTAACATATTATCTTTCACCTTTTTGTATAAATGGGCAATTGAAACTGACTATGATGAAGGTTAGCCAAGGGCGTTGATTGGAACAGCCAGGTTTCAATCTCTTGGTGGAAAGGAATGTATAATTTGAAATCAGTCCATTAGCTCACACATAACTCATACAACCAGCATTTACCTAACTAGCTCTCCAAGATATAGAGCAAGAACTTGAGTTCATTCTCTTGAGCAATTGACCTCCATCAGGAGACAAATAGTTCACTCTGAGAGGGACAGAAACTCACATAACTGAGCACATGTCACATCCGTATATCACAGGAGTGCTACAACAATCAATCCATATGGTCTCTGTGACCATATAGCTTTGCTCTGTGCCATGATTTCTTTCAATCACTCACCTTGAGGCAGGCTGAAATAAATGCTTACACATGGGAGGAGAATTAAAGCTGTGTCTGTTCTTACACCACTGAATCTTGAGAGAGTCATATCTGTTATTTTCCCTATGGTGCTAGGGATAGAATGAAAGATCTTATGCATGTTCAGCATGTGCAGTGCTATAGAACTGCATTTCTAGCCTATTGTCTTAAAACATAAGAAGACTACTCTGAGTTTCCATCTTAACAGAAAACAAGGTATTTAATGGACTTATATGTGTATATATTTATATACTGAGAGATGAGAACACTTATGAAGTAAATAAGTTATGAAATTTTTATTATTTATAAAGTATAATTTTAACTGAATTAGTGTTTAACAACCAAATAGAACCTTATACAATTTTTTCAAAATAATACAGTATATATAGAAAATTTGTGTATGTTGTAATCTGATGTACTTTTACATGTACATATACACACAAATAATTTCATTTTAAATTTTATTTTTAAATATAATATACTAAAATGCATGTATTTGTCCTAGCTGGTTGTTACATTGACTTTTTAGAAACTATTTTACAACTATTGATTTTCTCATTCATTTTGAAAACACATCCCATGATATTAGTTTGAAGTGTGTTTTATTTATTTGTGTATAGAACTCTAGTACTGCACAGTTTTTCTTTCTGAAGCAATTATAAATAAGAATGTGCTTTGCTTTCACCTGCTGTCATTTTATGTGACTGAAAGAGGTTAGCTATTAGAGTCTCACTGAAGATGTATTGGTAAATTGACTCACATCTGAAAGGCCCATTTATTATTCCTGCATCTAATTGAATATGATAAATCCATTTAAGAAGATTTGCTTGTATGATGTTCAATGCTGTTAGCACTGCGGCAGAACCCTATATCATTTATCATCCATCTTTACACAGAGCAGAGCACAGAGGCTGTTGTGTCGGTGCTGATGAGACCCCTCATGGTCTTTCAGTGATTCAGTGATGAACACTCCTTTGTGTGGCAAGTGACAGTTGGGCAGGAGATGCCATTCTGTACTGGCTTCTTTGTCTCAGCCTCAGAAAGATGTTTGCACTGAGATGATGATTTTATTAATTGGTCTCTTTATACAGTGTTAGCCTTTACTGATGTATTGCCAGGAGTTCACTTGAGTCTTTAAAGAGACTTTAGAACTCATTTTTCAGGCAGATTGGCTTCCTTTCCTGGGACTCAGAGAGTTCTGCCTGAGGCTGTGGTCTGCTGAAGTTCTTAACTGAAAGGAGTATGCATACTTTGAATCTTCTTTGCTGGGACCAGCACACCATGGTTATGTATAAGTTGGAGAAAATCAGTTCCTACAGCCTTATTGTGTGTCTAAGCATATCCCTGCCATCACCAAGGTTACAGAAGATACTCATTATCAAATCTGCCCCAAAGTGGGTTCCAATATCACTCATGTCCCCAAAAAGTTTTATATGTATGTTCAAAATACATACATATATGTGCATATCAGATTAAATATAACACAAATGATACAATTTTACTGAATATTAAAACTCTAAATAAATGCATATATAGAGATAATTATGAATAAAGAACAAAGTTTTAAAATAACAATATTACAAACGTGTTTTTATAGTTCAAATGGATACATTCATTAATCAAACACAATTAAAAACATATACAAAATAATATATGTGTATATGAATGTATATCTTTGTGTATCTGAACATGAGGGTATAAATTGCTTCTTAAAAAACAGATTTTTTCCTCTTATAAAAAATAGATGTTCCCTGAAGTCAAAGAAATGTTTGTTCCTTGGCATGTAAGTCAGAAAGCTGTGAAAAATGCCCAACATCTATGAGCAAGCATGGTGCCTGCTGACTCAGCCACACCTCTTGTCTGTATCAAATAGGCACTCTCCAGTTTCCCACTGTCCTCTCCAATTAACTGGGATTTTCCAAATAGTGACATTGCTGCATTTTGACAAAGCTTATATCTGAACACTTAAGAAAAATAGGTATTGGATGTTATGTTAGATGAATTTTAATGTTTTGTTGATGTTGAAAGTTTATGTTAAGAGAAAATTAAAATAAGAGAACATGACAGAGGGAACGTGAAAGAGTGAGAAAGAAATTGAAAGCAAGGTTTCTTATCTGCAACGCTGCACCCAGAATCTCTGAATTATTCTGAATTAACATCTCTGAGTCCTCTGTTTTCTTAGTACTATTCCAGTTTCTAAGGAATATTTTAAATTTGGTAGTCAACATTCCCAGTGATTCTATGCGAGTCTAATTAAGCTTTTATCTAACCTTAAACATATTTTCCTTAAACATATGTTTTATAGAGTATGCACTACAGATATCTACAAACCTACAATTTAATAATGAAGAAGCATTCACTTGAGTCTTTGAAAACAGTATCTAGCTTCAGGAGTAGGATGTTGCATACTAGAAAACACATTTCCTTCCCACTCACCTTCTCTATGTATCTAAGCACCCTCTGAGAAGTGTGTTAACTATTCCTTTGGCTTTTGGTAATTTTATTAAATATGTTCTACCCTTAACTAATATAGTACAGAATTTTTCTATTTTGGATTTAGATGAAAAGAACACGTTATTTTAAAGGTTTTCTTTATGCAGGTTATAATTCTGAGTATCAATATGTAGCAATGAATCCATATTCCTTATCAATTATCACATTCGATATATCACAGTGGCTGTGATTACCTGCACAAGTCCTACATAGAATCATGCCAGTCAACCCCCACCATGGAGAGAGGGGTAGCACTAAATATGTTTATGGGAGTGGATTAAAAAGAAGAAGAGGAGGAGGAGGATAAAGAGAAGGAGGGAGAGTTTGTGAAGTTGAGAGGAGTTGTGAGAGAACTCAGAAAGAGTTTAGAGGGTTGGGGATAGATATGATCTAACTAAATACATTGTAAACACATTTGCTCTAACCAAAAGCAAATTTAAAAATGCAACTCCAGGGTCATTGTGAGTTTTTTCTATAGGCAGTTTAGTATGGTTAAAGATTCAGGGACATAGATGATATCTGTGGTTAAATTTATGAAATGACAACAAATTATTGTGAGCCTTCTCATCTCTCCAGGTCCTACCAATGTTTTATATTTTTATAACTATTTTGGAAGTATGTGTTCTATTGTATATATTTGAAGATTTGATGTTTGTGGTGATGTGAATGAAAATATCTCCATAGGCTCATTAATTTGAATGCTTGGTTATTAGGAAGTGGCACTACTTGAGAAGGATTAGGAGGTGTTGCCTGATTGGAATAAGTGTGGTCTAGTTGGAGGGAGTGTGTCACTGGGAGTGAGCTTTGAGGTTTTTAAAACCATGTTAGGCCCAGCTCTCTCTTTCACTCTCTCTTTCACTCTCTCTCTCTCTCTCTTTCACTCTCTCTCTCTCTCTCTCTCTCTCTCTCTCCACCCCCTCTCTCTCCAGCCTTCAATTAAATAATTAAATGCTTTCCCTTATAAGACTTGTCATGGACATGATGTCTTTTCACAACAACAGAAAAGCGACTAAAATAATGCTGTTTTAAAAGACTTTCTAATTTTAAAATTATAACCTAATTATATTTCTCTCTTTCCAGTAACCTGCCCATAGTCTTACTCTTCTTACTCTCTTTTAAATCCATGGCTTCTCTTTTTATTAATTGTTATTGCAGGTATATATACATGTACACGTATATTTCTAAGTATAACCTGCTTAGTGTATATAAAGTTATTTGTATGTATGTTTTCAGGGATGACTGACTGATATTGGACAATGAATTGGTGTGTTCTTCTCTGAGAAAGATCTCTCCCAGTCCTAGATTTTTGTATAACTTTGCATGGGCCTTGGGTGTTTTTTCAAATCTACCTTGTCATCCTTGTTCAGCTCATGTGTAGGCAGCCATGTTGAGTATCACAGCACACTACCTGACACCCTGATCCACATTCTTCCTGCCCCTTCTTTGACAGTAGTTCCTGGGCCCTTGGTGTGGTAGTATTTTGTAGATATATCCATTGGGACTGGGATCCACAGCCCTACATTTGGATTGCTTATAGTCTTCTGTAGTGGTCTCCATTTGTTGCAAAGAGAAGTTTCCTGATGAGGGGTGAAGACTATACTTATGTGTGAGTATGACAAATATTTAGATCTTTGTTACGGATTATGTTGGCTTTGTAAACTAGTTGTAGGTACTCCTCCAGATTATTAATTATTTTAATTTTATGTGGATTCATGCTTTTAGTGCATGTATGCATGTGAATGTCATGAGTACCCAGTGCCTGCAGAGGATAGAGTAGATCACTGAATTCCAAGAAGCCACATTTAGAGGTGATTGAGAGCTAATGCCTGGGTACTGGGAAGGAAATTTGGATCTTTTGAAAAAGCAATAAGTTTTCTTAACTCTTGAACTACCTCTCCAGATCCAAGATTTGATTTTTCTTCTAATGAATGCTTGGTAATATGTTTTTCTCTATTAGAAGACTTGTTTTAAATAGGTTTTGAGACATTCTTGATATATCATAGGAAACAATACTGACCTTATTGCATAAAATTTTCTTATTTGTAATGAATTATTTGGTCCATTTATACTGTTTTAACATGAAAGAAAGTTTACTTTAAGGTAAAAATATGATTTTATTGAGAAAAAATAACAAAGGGCCTCACAAAATGACAGCCTAATTCGGTGTGTTTTATTTCACACAAAGACTACAATACATCCATACCAGTAGGAGATGCTTACCTATTTTCATTTCTCACAGGAAACAACCACAGAAGCCCACATTATGAGCTCTCCATTATGTTCTGCTCAAGTGTTCATCATTTCATGACCCAAACAGGATTGCTTTATTATTAACAGACTTTTCAAGTGAGTCAATGGTGTGGTGTGGCGTTCTATGTTCAATGTTCCAAATATTTGTTACAACAGTATCATGACTGCTATTGGACCTTTGTGCCTTCAAACAGATTCTGATTTAATCTACCAGGTTCCATGGGAAATCCCCTCTTGATTATGCTTGCAATCTCTCCTATTAAAGAAATAAAAAATATTAAATATATTACTCATGTTTCTCATTCATCTCAGAATAACCATGTTTTGTTAATTAATTAATAAATTTACATGCTAATATCAGATCCCCTCTTCCTACTTGCCCTTCTCTGGGTATCACCCCCAATTACACACACACACACACACACACACACACACACACACACACACTCATACAGGGGCATGCAAGCGTGTACCTATGCAGGCACTTATGCATGCACATGGAACATCAAGTCACTGCACAGTTATATACTTCCTCTGACACTGAAGCTAGACAAGGCTGTATATTTAGGGAAGCAGATCCACAAATAAGCAGGTAGGCAATTAGACTCAGGGACAGCTTCTGCTTCACATGGGGGAACCCATTGTGAAGACAGAGCTATTCATATGCTATATATATGCAGGGTGCCTAGATCCAGCCTTTGCTCACTCCTTGATTGGTCATTCAGTTTCTGGGAGCCCCTAAGGGTCCAAGTTAGTTTACTCTGTTGATCTTTTTGTAGAGTATGTGTTGTCTTCGGGTCCCTCAATCCTCCCAACTTCCTGAGCTCTATCTAGTGTTTGGCTCTGAGTCTCTGCATTTCTTTCCATTGGTTGTTGGTTGGAGCCTCTCAGAATACAGTTATGCTAGATTCATATCTGTTATGTAAGCATAGCAGAGTATCTTTTGTAGTCAGGGATTGTTGGATTTTGTCAAATTCATAGTCAGCATTAATGATCAAGTGGTTTTTTTTTTTCTTTCAGTTTGTTTATATGATGGATTATATTGATGGATTTTTAAATATTGAATTACCTCTTCATCCCTAGGATGAGGCCTCCTTAATCGTATTGGATGACATCTTTGATGTGATTTTTGAAACTGTTTGTGAGCATTTTATTGAGTATTTTTGCATCAATGTTCATAAGAGAAAGTGGTTTGAAATGCTCTTTTTTTTCAGTTGTTTAGTCTTTGTGTGGTTTAGCTATCAGGGTGACTGTTGCTTCATAGAATGTCTTTGGCACTGTTCCATTAGCTTCTATTTTAAGTATTAGTTTGAAGAATATTGGCAATAACTCTTCCTTGAAAGTCTGGTAGAATTCTTCATTAAAACCATCTGGCCCAGGTCTGTTTTTGTTTGTTTGTTTGTTTGTTTGTTTGTTTTTTGTTTTTTGTTTTTGGAGGGGGTGTGGGCATTGGAAGTCTTTTAATGACTGGTCCTCTTTTCTTAGAGATTATAAGACTATTTAGATAGTGTACCTGATCTTGATCTTGATTTAGCTTTGTTAATTGGTATTTGTCTAGAAAACCACTCATTTCACTTAGATTTTCCAATTTTGTGGAGTAGAGGCTTTTGAAATAAAAACCTAATGATTCTTTGAATTCACGGATATATTCATTGTTATGTGTCCCTTTTCATGTCGATTTTTTTTAAAAAAAATTGAGTAGTATCTCTCTGCCTTTTAATTAGTTTGGGTAAGGATTTTTCTATCTTGTTTTTTTCAAAGATCCAGCTCCTTTGTTAACCTCTTATACATGGGGTTATATGATGTCTATCTTTCTAGGCTTAGATAGATATATTTATGTAATATACTATTTTAAAAACACTTCTTTTTAATATTGTGTGCAAGTGAATGCATGCACATGGGCAGATGACTATAGGAGCCCACAGAGTATTAGGATGCTGACTCCCTTAAAAGTAGAGAACAGGAAACTGTGAGTCACCTAAAGTGTGTGCTGAAATCCACACCTACTTCCTTTTCAAGTACAGTGTGTGCTTTTATCAGCTGAGAGTGCTCTCCAGCCCTAGTATTAAAATATGATCACATAATTTTTTCTTCCTTTCACTCATTCTAAAACCTCCTATATTCCTCTCCATGCTCTGTCTCAATTTTATGGTTTTCTTTTTTATAAACAGTTGTTACATGAATATATGTATATACATATATTCCTAAATATTACCTGTTTGGTCTGTATAATGTAATGTGTATGTTTTTAGGGATGGAAACCCAATTGGTGTCCTCCTCTCTGGAGAAGAGCATTTGTCCATTCTTAGTTGCCAATGTTTCTTCCTGTAAGGCTGAACCTTATATAATTGCAATTTTACTTCCACCATATTCTTCTTGGCTTCTCATATCTGCCCTTGTTGTTCCTTAACTCCTGAAAAACACTGATATTCTGGTATAATTTTTCTTTATCAGAATGTCATATATATTTAAACATATATAGCATTTTATATGTACTAATTGTTCATCTGTATGCAAGTTTCTCCCATGTTTTTACATGGCTTTATATATCAATTATTTTTACTACCAAATATATTCTGTAGTCTGGCACTATCAACATCTATTCATCTCCTTACCAAACAGGGTGTCATGCTTGCTTACAAGTTTCAACCATTATAAATAAATAAAGCCACTATAGACATCGAAGTGAACAGTTTGGGCATTTTGTTTTTTGTCTCTGAGAACAGGCAAGGGGGTATGATAACTGGAATACAATAAGATTATAGGTAATTTTTGAAGAAATTGGCAAACTCTCTTCCTTGGTAAATGCATAATTTTGATATTCTCTGAGCAAAAGAAAAAATCTGGTATTTTAATTTCTTGAGAACATCTCTAGTGTTTTATACTTTGGCCAAGTTAGTGGGTATATAGGGGACCTACTGTCTAAATTCGCCTTACCTTGCAGTTTATGTGAGTCTGTATGTTTCTAGAGCTGGGATAGTTATCTTTTCCTGCTCCTGGGAGTCAGAAGTTCAAGCTACTTTTACACTGAGGATTGTGTCATCAGGTCTCCAGGTTATGAGTTCTTTGTGCACACATTGAATTGTAATATCATTGCCTGCCTATTCAGCCTGCACATAACACAGTATAGAACTTTCCAATCCTGAGAGTCATGTGAGACAATTTTCATTACAGTCTATCTTTATCTATCTATCTATCTATCTATCTATCTATCTATCTATCTATCTATCTATTCCTATCTAACAATTACCTTTCAATTTTCTATCATCTAATTATCTATATAATTCATCTTCCTCTATCTTTCTATCACCTTTCATTCATCTACCATCTTTTTATCTTGTAATGACTAAATTCTTATGGATTTTTTTTGTTTATTGCTGCAGCTTATAGCTCAGCAATAAAGAAAAGGCTTACTCAGATTTTTGTAATTAAATATTTTTCTTATACTTTGATATATTTTGAGGCAGGGTCATTAGCCCAGACTTGCCTCAAACTTACTACCTAGTCAAAGATGATCTCGAACTGCTGATCATCTTGCTTCCAAACCCAGTGTTCTGGGATTACTGGCATGTGCAACCATTATGCAGTGTTAGGGATTGAATCTAGGGCTTTATGAATGCCAGGCTAGTAACTTATCAACCAATCACATCTCCAGCCTTACACTCAGTATTTTACCTTGTGCTTCCTTTAGAGTGTGTTTTATAAACTGTACTTTCATATTTCAATCAATTACATTGTATTTAAAAGCCTTAAAGAACTGTTTTGTTTAGTTTGTGTGGAAGATAAATTTAAAATTCCCAAGTTACCATGGTTCCACTTAGCCAATGAATTGGAACTATTTCTATTGTTTTATTTCTTTTATGATTTTTTAGCACTGGTCTTATGCTTCTAAGTACAGTCACATAAATATTTGATTTTAAAAATGCTCTTAGTTAATAACTCAAAGACATTTATTCCAGACAAAATTTTAAGCACTTATAAAGCTTTAGTGAAAAGAACTCCATTGCTTCATCATCGTGGGTAAAATACCAGGTAAATAGACCACATACTCATACATCCTTAGGTGTTACTTAACTTGGAAATGTTTCAGGAAAGTTAAAAGCTACATTTCCTATACTTGTCTCAGACTTCAGACCAAGATTATTTCAGGATAAGAGAGTAAGACCACTAGTTTGCTTTACAGTACTGATGTGTGTTAAACTACTAACCTACATTCCCTAGCAGATTGTGTTCCTTCAAGGCACAGCTGGTAAGCCAAGATGAGTTGGTTCCAATTTGAACATAGAATTTCTCTTCAAAACATGAGCGTTCTCTTGGAACACTCATGCACACACATGGGGAGGGATTGAAATAATCAAATTTGCATTTCCTTGCTCTGGCTTAAATTAACCCTCTCATTCTATATCCACTAATATGTTTTTCAATTTGCCTTTACTGTTCAACGTTAAAATTTCTTTAGTAAGTATAGATTCTAGGATATGATGTGACTCATGTTTTAGTTTCCAGACTTGCTTCTTTTTCTAAACTTCTATATATAGCCATGGGTATAATAGTCCATACTGATTTGTGTCTTCTGTGTGCTGAGGTCTCTTGCAAGCTCTGTCTTATCTCTTGTCTGTAGAAAAGTGAACTTTCATTAAAATTATTTTTGGAAAAATGAGATGGAGTACAAGAAAGTCACATGTGTATTTCTTAAGAAATAAGAAATTTCTTATTAGCCTAGTTAATTGAACTTTCTGGATGTTTTTTGGAAAAATATTTTTAAAAATGTGATGATATGTTCTTTAGTACTCCTTTTGAGACTGATTATAGCCTTGCTTCCATTATTAATGAGGAAATGAAATTATGACTTGGCTATAAAAGGAGCTAGACCTTGTTGTACAGGCTTTAAAAATAGTCTGTTCATTGTAGGAAAAAGTCTTTGTTCTAGCTTTTTCCTATAATTGGGCTGTCAAAACTTTATTTTCAGAAGAACTGATTACACACAAGGCATAAGTTAGCTAGTCTATTTCTTCCCCTTCATAGATTTCTTAGTTTTAATCCCCAGAATTTTTTTTTGAGAATAATAGGTTTATAAAAACAAAAGGAATGGAGGTGAGGGATAGAATTAAGCTTGCTAATCATCTGACCACAAAGAAGGAGGTCTTTATTATAACAAATACCATATTGCATGTGGCTGACCCCAAAAATGTTTAGAGAAATGATATCACAAGAAGAATTAGAATCAATGGGTAAGTGGCAGGATGGGACAGAAGCAAGGATGTGGATGGAAGAGGAGAGCATAAGTCAAAGATGTGGATAGTCTTCACAGTGGAAATATAAGAAACATATTGTCTCTAGGACTTCCAGGACTTTACTCTGTGTTGGGTAGATAATCTCCTGTTAGAAAGCATCAGATGAAAGTGAATTAATGAAGGAGAGGTTTATTTTATCTCATAGTTTAAGGGAATTTGTGAGAGAAGGCATGGCGGTGGGCACTGATGGGTACCACTTCCCACTTCTTAGTGTATCAGAAGCTAGGGTTCTCAGTCTATGACTAGAACTGTAAGTCATTTCCGAAGCCTGTATGTAGTGAACCTCTTCTGCTAGCTATGATATATTTTAAGCTTCTGTTGTCTCAAAACAGAACCACCAGCTGGACAGCAATTATTCAAACACATGAGCCTTAGTACGCAGTATGTACACATTTCACATCCAAACTATGACCTGTCCTCTCAACACACCCAATTGTAGCATGGTGAGAACCATGTCAGAATCTTACTTCAGACTGATATCTGTCTTGTTCAAAGAAAACAAATGACTTGTATTTTGTTTTATTTTTATAAAATTATTTTATTTATTTATATTCCAATGTTTCCATCCTTCCCAGTCCCTGCTTCCAGAGTTCTTCACCCCATTCTCCACTTTACCTCTGAAAAAAGGTCCTCCCCCACCCACCCACCCACCTGCCTCACCCTCCCTCACCTCATATCCCCCAATATCCCCCTTCCCTGGGACACTAGGTTTTACAGGATTAGGCACATCTTCTCTCACTGAGGCCAGACAAGGTAGTTCTCTGCTACATATGTGCCAGGAGCCATGGACCAGCCCATGAGTTCTCTTTGGTTGGTGACTTAGTCTCTGGAAGCTCGGAGGGGTCTGGGAGAGTTGATACTGTTGTTTTCCCTATGGGGTTGCCATCCCCTTCAGCTTTTTTAATCATTTTCCTAACTCTTCCATAGGGGCCCTGACCTCAGTCCAATGGTTCCTATATCTGTATCTATCTCAATCAGCTGCTGGTAGAGACTTTCCAAGGACAGCCAGGTTAGGCTCCTGTATGTAATAGTGTCAGGGTTTGCTCCCTGCTCATGGAATGGTTCCCAAGCTGGGCCAGCCACTGGATGGCCTTTCCTTCAGTCTCTGCTCCATTTTTATCCCTGTGTTTCTTTTAGATAGGGACAATTCTGGGGCAAAAAATTTTAAGGTAAGTGGGTGGCCCCATCTCTCCAAGGGGGGACCATTCTCTGTCTACTAGAGGTGGTCTCTTTAGGTTCCACCTCCCCACTTTTGGGCATTTCAGCTAAGGTCTTCCCCATTGATTCCTGGGAGCCTGTTACAACAGAAGTCTCTGAGACTTTCTAGAGTCCCAGAGGTTCCCCCCTCTCCTCATCACCCCTCACCCTGAGCTGCATAATTCCAGTCATTACCATTAGCCCTCTGGGTTTCTCTCCTGTCTCCTCCCATACCTGATTTTGCCCTTCTTTTCTTCTCCCTACCTCTCTTCTACCCAGGTCCCTCCCTCACTCTGTCTTGCATGATTATTTCCTGGCCTTTTCTAAGTGGGATTGAAGCATCCTCCTTTGGGCCTTCCTTATTGTTAAATTTCATACAGTCTGAATTGTATCATGTGTATTCTGTACTTTTGGGTTAATATCAACTTCAGTGAGTACAGACCATGCATGTCATTTTGGATCTGGGTTACCTTGCTCAGGATGATATTTTTTTTTTTTTAGCTCTATCCATTTGTCTGCAAAATTCATGATAATTTTTAATAGCTGAATAGTATTCCACAGTATAAATGATCCATATTTTCTGTATCCACTCTTCATTTGAGGGTTGGGTGTTTTCAGCTTGTAGCTATTACAAATAAGGCTGCTATGAATACAGTGGAACATGTATCTTTGTACTATAGTAGAGCATCTTTTGGGTATATGACCAGGAATGGTATAGCTGGGTCTTCAGGAAGAACTATTTTCAATTTTCTGAGAAATTTCTATAGAAACTTGAAATAATCCCATTAAAATCAGGGACAAGACAAAGTTGCCAAGTCTCTCCCTATCCAATGCAGTACTTCAAGTTCTAGCTAGAGCAATTAGACAACAAAAGGAGATCGTAGGGATACGAATTAGAAACAAGAAAGTCAAGGTATCACTATTCACAGATGATATGATAGCAAACTTAAGTGATCCCAAAAATTCTACTAGAGAACTCTTACAGATAATAACTTTCACGAAGTTGATAGATATAAAGTTAATTCAAACAAATCAGTAGCCTTTCTTTATTCAAATGATAAATGAGCTGAGAAAGAAATTAGGAAAACAACACTCTTCACAATAGCCACAAACAGTATAAAATATCTTGGTGTAACTCTAACCAAGCAAGTGAGAGATCTGTATACAAGATCTTCAAGTTCCTGAAGGAAGCAATTGAATAAGACCTCAGAAGATGAAAAGTTCTCTGAGTTGACACATCATACCTAAACTTATGGGAAACAATGAAAGCAGTGTTAAGGGGAAAGTTAATAGCACTAAGTGCCCTGGTAAAGAAACTGGAGAAATCTTACATGAAAAAATTAACAGCACACCTGAGTGCACTAGAACAAAAAGAAACAAACTCACCCAAGAGGAGTAGAAGGCAGGAAATAATCAAACTCAGGGCTAAAATCAGCCAAATAGAAACAAAGAAAACAATACAAAGAATCTGCAAAACCAAAACCTGGTTCTTTGAGAGAATCAACAAGATAGATAATCCCCTAGCCAAACTAACTAAAGGGCCAAGAGGCAGTATCCAAATTAATAAAATCAGAAAGAAAAGGGAGACATAACAACAGAAATGGAGGAAATTCAAAAAGTCATCAGATCCTACTGTAAAAGTCCATACTCAACAAAACTGGAAAATGAATGGTTTTCTAGACAGATGCCACATATCAGATTTAAATCAAGAGCAGGTAAACTATCTAAACAGGCCCATCTAACACAAGGAAATAGAAGAAGTCATTATAAACATCCCAACCAAAGAAAAGGCCAGGGACAGATGGATTTAGTGCAGAATCCTACCAGATCTTCAAAGAAGACCTGATACCAATTTTCCTTAAACTATTCCATAAAACAGAAACAGAAGGAACACTGCCTAACTTGTTCTATGAAGCCACAATCATTCAGACCAATCTTGCTTATGAATATCAATGCAAAAATACTCAATAAAATTCTTGCAAAATGAATCCAAGAACACATTAAAACTATCATTCACCACGATCAAGTAGACTTCGTCCCAAGGATACAAGGGTGGTTTAATATACAAAAAAAAGCATTAATGTAATCCACTATAAACAAACTCAAAGAAAAAAATCACATGATCATCTCCTTAGATGCAGAAAAAGCATTTGAGAAAATAAAACATGCCTTCATGTTAGAAGTATTGGAGAGATCAGGAATTCAAGATCCATACCTAAACATAATAAAATAAATTTACTGCAAACCAACAGCCAATATTAAATTAAACAGAGACATACTTGAAGCAATCCCACTGAAATCATGGACAAGAAAAGGATGCCCACTCTCCCCATATATATTCAATATAGTACTTGAAGTGTTAGCTAGAACAATAAGACAACAAAAAGAGATCAAGGGAACACAAATTGGTAAGGAAGAAATAAAGGTATCACTATTTGCAGATGATAGTATCCATAAGCAACCCCAAAAATTCTACCAGAGAAGTTCCCCAGCTGAGAAACAACTTCAGCAAAGTGGCTGAATATAAAATTAACTCAAATAAATCAGTAACCTTCCTTTATACACAGGATAAACAAACTGAGAACGAAATTAGGGAGACAACTCCCTTCACAATAGTCACAAATAATATGATATATCTTGGGTTAACTGTAACCATAAAAGTGTAAAACCTGTATGACAATAACTTCAAGTCTCTCAAGAAAGAAATCGAAGATCTCAGAAAATAGAGAGATTGTCCATGCTCATGGATTGGCAGAATTAACATAGTAAAAATGGCCATCCTACCAAAGGCAATCTGTAGATTCAATGCAATCCCCATCAAAATCCCAACAAAATTTTTCAAAGACATGGAAAGAGCAATTCTCAAATTCATCTGGAAAGGCAAAATACCCAGAATATTGAAAACAATTCTTAACAATAAAAGAACAGCTGGGAGAATCACCATCCCTGACCTCAGGATTTACTACAGAGCAATAGTGATAAAAACTGTATGGTATTGGTATACAGACAGACACATTGATCAATGGAATAGAATTGAAGACCCAGAAATAAAACAACCCACTTACAGTCATTTGATCTTTGACAAAGATGCCAACAATATGCAATGGAAAAAAGAAAGGATCTTCAATAAATAGTTCTGGTCCATCTGGCTGTGTACATGTAGAAGAGTGAAAATAGAACCATATTTGTCACCTTGTACAAAGCTCAAGTCCAAGTGGATCAAGGACCTCAACATAAAGCCAAATACATGGAATCTAATAGAAGAGAAAGTGGGAATGAGCCTTGAACTCATTTGCACACAGGGGAAGTTTCCTATACAGAACTCCAATGGCTCATGCTCTAAGATGAAGAATTGATAAATGAGACCTTGTGTAACTGGATAAACTTTTGTAAGGCAAAGGACATAGTAAATAAGACAAGTCAGTAACCTACATATTGGGAAAAAAATATTTACTAAACCCACATCTGATAGAGGGCTAACATCCAAAATGTACAAAGAACTCAAGAAGTTAATCACTTGAAAACCAAACAATCCAGTCAAAAAATGGGGTATAGAACTAAACCAAGAATTCACAACTGAAGAATCTCGAATTGCTGAGAAGCACCTAAAGACATGCTCCCAGGGACTAAAAAACCAACCAAAGAGTATGCAAGGTGCAACTCATGGCTCCAGCTGCATATGTAGCAAAGGATGGCCTAGTCAGTCATCAATAGGAGGAGAGGTCCTTGGTCCTGTGAAGGCTCTATGCCCCAGTGTAGGGGAATGCCAAGGACCAGGAAGTTGGAGAGGGTGGGTTGGTGAGTAGGGGAAGGGGGAAGAGAATAGAGGGTTTTTCAGAGGGGAAACCAGGAAAAGGGAGAACATTTGAAATGTAAATAAAGGAAATATTTAAAAAAAATAAAAGAAAAGAAATGTTCAAAGTCCTTAGTGATCAGAGAAATGCAAATCAAAATGACTCTGAGATCCTACCTTACACCAATCAGAATGGCTAAGATCATGTGACAACACATGTTGGAAAGGATGTGGAGAAAGAGGAGCACTCCTCCATTGCTGGTGGGATTTCAAACTGGTACAATCACTCTGGAAATCAATCTGGTGGTTGCTCAGAAAATTGGAAATAGATCTACTTCAAGACCAGCTATATCACTTGGGAATATGAAGGAAACCGACCCGCAGCTTCACTTCATACTGTGGGTAATTCACGAACGGGGGAACTCGAGGTTCTGTGAAAATAAGCGGGTAGGGGAGACAAAGAAGC
>NW_022196914.1:24353079-24362169 GCF_008632895.1 Mastomys coucha
GTTCTGGCTTTAATGTCTTGAGCTGGCTCCAGACCCCTGGTGAGTCGAGTCGAGTTGCTGTCTCTAGCTTTCATTGAGACCCCTCAGGTCCAGCACATTTCAAAAGATGCCCCACCATGGCACAGGGGCACGTGTTCCACTATGTTCATAGCGGCCTTATTAGTGATAGCCAGAAGCTGGAAACAACTCAGATGTCCCACTACAGAAGAATGGATACAGAAAATGTGCTTCCTTTACACAATGGAATACTACTCAGCTATTAAGAACAAGGACATACTGAGTTTTGTAGGAAAATGGATGGAACTAGAAGATGTAATCTGGAGTGAGATAACTCAGACCCAAAAGGATGTGCATGGTATGTACTCACTAGTAAGAGAATATTAACCCCACCCCCCAAAAATGTACAGAATACCCAAGATACAGTCCACAAAACTCAAAAAGCTTAACAAGCTGAAGTGTCCAAGTGAGGATGCCTCAGTCCCACCTGGGAGAGAGAAGAAAGCAATCACAAGTGGAGAGGAAAGCAGAACCTGGGAGGGATATAGGGGAAGAGGGGAACCTGATCTGGTATTGGATGAGGGAAAAGGACTGAAGTCCTGAGAGCCAGCCAAAAGAATGGAAATAGGCAACCTCAGGAAATAGGAGGCTGGGGGGACCCTCCGTAATGTACCAGAGACCTGGGAGGTAAGAGACTCTCATGAATCAAAGGGTGGGACCTTAGATGAAATGCCAAACAGTAGGGAGATGGAATTTAAAGAGCCTACCTCCAGCAGGAAGACAGAACATCAAGTAATAGATTGCCATCCCACAGTCACATCTCTGACAATCAATCGACAGAAGCAACTGACCCCTGTTGTTGAGTTAGGGAAGGCTGAAAGAAGCTGAGGACAAGGGTGATCCTGTAGGAGGACCAGTGGTCTCAATTAATCTGGATCCCTGATATCTTGCAAACACTGGGCCACCAAACAGACAGCATACATCAGCTGATATGAGGCTCCCAACACACATACAGAAGAGGACTGCCAGGTCTGTGTTCATTCAGAGATGATGCACCTAACCCTCAAGAGACTGAAGGTCCCAGGAATTTTAGAGGTCAGGTTGGGGAGGGGGTGGTATGGGGGCATCAATGTGGAGACAGAAGGTGTGGGAAGGAGGTGTGGAATGTGGAGCAGTTGGAGAGTGGAATGGAATATGGAGTGTAAAAAATAAATTAATTTAAAAAATAAATGAATAGAAAAATAAAATAGAATATTTTGTAGAAAAAAAGAAAATGCAGGAGAACAGTACCAGATATATATATATATATATATATATATATATATATATATATATATATGTTTAACATATTTAGTGATCAGGGAAATGTAAAATTAAACAACCCTGAGGCTCCACCTTATACCAATCAGAGTGGCTAAGATAAAAATATCAATGATAGCAGATTCTGGAGAGGATGTGAAGAAAGAGGAACACTCCTTCATTGCTGGTGGGACTGCAAACTAGTACAACCACTCTGGAAATTACTTGTATTTTAAATAACAGAAATAGACAGTAAGTATAGGAGAGAAAACATGCAGTTTGAATACAGGCTACAATTTCAGAATTCTGGTCTATCTGGCCTTTTACTTTCCTAACGTTTTCTCTTCCTCTTTGGTCATTTAAGATTACAATTACTCAGAGTAGAATGAATGTGTTTTGTGTCACGGCCTGACTGCTCCGATAAAAGATGCAACAGGGAAACTGTTGGGTTTAATTGCAGATTTTATCCGGTGGAGTTCACTGTGTTCAGGTTGGCAGTAACTGAAAGGGTAGTTGGAGGCTATTAGTGTTGCAGGTTTTCTTTGCAACAGGGCAAGGGAATCCAGGAACTTGCTTAGTTCTTTGAAAATACCAATTAGAGAATATCAGAAAACTTATTGTAGGAATCTAGAATATATATATTTGTGCATGTATGTGTAATCATTACTGTAGGACTTTAGCATAAACACACACATATATGCATATTTTATCATCTAAAGTTGTACAATATTTGTGTCTATGTTAACATTTGTAGAAAAAAAGCACAGATAAGACAAAAGGAAATCGGGAATAATTGGTCTGTGAATGACTACAGAAAGCCAAAAGGTAACTAACCTTCATTACCTGCAAACTAATGGATGCTCTTTATTCAGGAATACCAGAGGGAGATGGGCCCCTAAAGTATGTCTTGTGAGTGATATGTTAACACTTTTTAGATTCAAAGTTAACCTTTTGTTTTCCAAATTTTACAGGAATAATTATTTTATTATTTTTTTCTAGTAGCATATTTTTTATTTTTTATTTTTTAAAAATTCATAACAGACAGATAGTAAGCTTCATCAAGCTTGACTGTTTATTGGTCAAGAGATACATGTCTTTTCTTTCCCATATCAGGGGCTTTCTCTACATAATAGAATTGGGAGCAATTTAGAGCTAGAGGATTGAACATGTTAATGTGTGTACCAGGTAAGTCCTGACAACCATAGTTTTGCTGGAAGAAAAGTGCCATTGCTGATTTGTGAGCTGATTAAGTCTGCACTTAGGGCTGTGACTCACATGGGTGTCTTACCATTGGTTGTAATGAATCAAGATAATGAAGAAAGGAGCAACAAAAGGCAGAGACAGGATAGCTGCTCAGGAGACAGGATTTTCTATTAACATAATTACATGAACGAACTGATGATCAAACAGCTGTGCACTGAATGGGTCAATTAGCTACACTTCCTATGACTGTATGTATTATATGCATTTTTATCTTTATATTTAAATGGGTTGTGTTGAAATTAATCAGTATATTGAAGTATACAAAACAGTTTTATTTCCTATGGATATTTTCCTTTAAAATCTCACAATATAAAGATTGCTTTTTTTTTTTCCCTAAATTTCTCATGTCATCTAAATTTGGTGAAATTGCTAGCATTTGAACCAATACACCAACACCAAGATTGAAAAAAATCTCTTACACAGCTGTGCCTAAGGAGGACCTGATCCTGCTTGGGTATGATACCTTTACATACATACTCCTAAGAGGATGTGCAACAATGTAATTATGAAATGGTAGCAGTTTTTAATGTTCCACACATGGTATAAAGGCCTAAAAGAGACTCAATCCTGCAAACTCCAAAAGGTAGTTCAAGTATCCAAAAATGGGTTCAACTTGGATTATAGGAGGGCTTCTAATGGCTAAACATAATTCCTTAGGACCTTGGGAAGCTTGTTTCTTTTACCAAAAGGAGTCATTTTCTTTATCACTGGTACTGTGGAGCCAATTAGCATATCAAAGTGCATGCTGTTCTCCATGCTCTTTCAATATCACAAGCACCTATCATTCATTTCCAAGTATGAGCGAGCCTTCTAGTCCTTCTCTCATCCTCTACCCTAAACTCTCTCCACCTCATGGGCTTCCCTGCCCCCAGGTACTCAGTCTCCTTATTACCTTGCTAAATTCTTAATATGTGCTCTCTCTGTCTGTCTTGTCTCTGTTTCTCTCTTTTTCTCTCTCCCTCTCTTCTTTTCCTCCCCCTTCTCTATCTCTCTGCTCTTGCTCCTCTCATGGCCAGGTCCAATCAGCAGGTCATGTTCAATGTACTTCTTCCTCTCTCTGCTCTGGACTCATCCAGATGCTTCTGGCTGCTCTCTCTCTCTCTCTCTCTCTCTCTCTCTCTCTCTCTGTATCTATCTCATATATATATATATATATATATGAGATATGTATCTATTATATATGTACATATATATACATATATATGTATATATATATAATAAAATTCTTCCCCTAAGCCCTATCATTGAGGAATTATGTTGTCAAATTATATAATAAATAGAGTACTTTTTATTCTCTAGGAAGAAAATACTGTGAAGGTTGATAAATTGCCATCTTCCTTTTACAGGTGAGGAATTTGAATTTGGGGCTGAGGAGGCACTTATAATTGCACATAATTAAACTGTTACCTGCTGAGTAACTGAATGAAAACTTGAATGTGGATATCACTCCTCAGAAGACATGGATCAGATATTCTGAAAAGTAGGAGGAGTCACAGTTTTCCAGAAATAACTCTTACTTTGGCATTCTTCTGTTTTCAGAATACTGAAATTCCTGTCGTTAGCTAGAGAGAACTCTGTGTCCAATGTGCCTACTTTTGTAACTCTGTAGAAAAGGAAGTGGAAATACAAGTTTAAAAAAGTTTATATTGTCAAGCACTGTGATTTGAATTGTTCTTTTGGGGGTTTACTCAATATCATTGTCCTGGGCATTCATTTCCTTAGCACCATCACAGTGATGACATAGTACGAACAGAAAAATCTAACTCAAATGCAGAACACAAGCCTTTTCAGACTCAGTGGCTGTGGAAGGAATGTCATGGCTGCCTCTGTATAAATGCCAGGGGGCCTCATAGCCTCAAAGACAGCTCCTGCAGGAGAACTTGATTGAAGACTGCCAGAGGGACCAAGGATTACTGACACAGACAATGCCAGCCAATCTGGAACTGTTGTTTGGAAGAGATGCTTGCCAGGGACCAATGGGGCATGGGTGGAGGGTTATTAAAGGAATCTGCAACCATGTTCACAGGAGCTTGATGCTGCCATCCTCAGCTTCTCTCAGGGTCTGTGCCTTTGATTACATGGGCAAGCAGCTCTTTTGGAATTTTCTTACTTCTAGGATAGTTTCCTTAAACACCTATGCTCATCTGCTTTAGTACAATAACTTTTAACAACTACTACTTTAAAGAGATAAGAAGTTTTTCTGCTGTCATAGCTGAATGAACTGGGCATGTGTCCACACACATAAAAAATGTAAATCTATAGTTCTTACCTAATGAAATAGATGTCTTTGAAGTATAACCTTTTTTTTTTAAAGTTCTACTTCCTTTTATCATATTCTGTCACATTTTAATTCTGATTTTAATAAGTGTTTAAGTCTTATAATTATTATCTGATGGGCGAACTGTCAGAATTTTTCTATCATCATTATTATAAATCCTACCCTTTCAAAGTCCTTGGCAACATATTTTTGGAAAGAGAGATAATCAAATATTTTTAGAAACATAGATTTCAGTATGAATAGTTACTGGGTGGCTATTTTATCTCTATAATTTATTCAGGGTCCTTATGTAGAGATTTAGTATTAAAGACCTTTCATAATTCTGGAGATGGAGAGATGGTTCAGCAATCAATAGAACATTCTGCTCTTCCAGAGGACTCATAGTAAGTACCAAGTACACAAACTAGGTTGCTCACAACTGCCTATACCTCCAGCATCAGAGGATCTAACATTCTCTTATAGACCCCAAGAGCACTACACTAAGGAGTACTCATGCATACACCACACACATACAACACACAGACACCACAAATATACACACATATGTACACACAACATATACATGCACCAACCTCAATCTGTACGTTCACATTGCTAAACTAGTCATCATACACAGGAAACTCAAAGAGCAGGTAGAGGCAGAGGACAGTCCTCTTAAATGTTGCATATTCCTGCTTTGATTTGCACACGTGGGGCTTGTAGATTCAGTGAGTTCCTGAACTCATATAGCTCAAGAGTCACTGATGTGAACTTTTTAGATCAAAAAGAAAGCACAGAACTCAAAACTACGAAGACAGCTGGGCAACCAGGAAAGCAATTCGGTAGCATCTGTGTCCCAGGATAGGTAAATCATGAATATAAATGTAAATTTTTACCCTAGAAGCATGTGGGAAAGACAGCCACCTCCTGAGAAATGACTAATGAAGAAACTCTTAGAAGATGATAAAACAGAACAGAGATGTGATGGAAAGCATACAAGATTTTGTAGTTTTAGTCAAAATAACTTTGGACTGGGATGCAATTCAGGAAAAGAATGTTTGTCTAGCATTCAAAGAATTTTGTTTTGAATACCCAGCAACCAAACCATCAACATAGTACAAAATACAATAACTGCCTTCTCAGTAGCAGAGAATCCACATCTGGTGCTGTAGATCACCTACCTATTGCTTGTTAGGCCATGGAACCTGGAGCAGAGCTTACTAACTGTATAATCTCTAACTAGATTCTTAATATTTGCCCTTATAATTACAGATAAGTATAGCTCCAACCCCTGAGCAAATATAGACTATTAAAAGAGACCCAAAGATTGTCAAAATGCAGAAAACAACTAACTAGTAGTTACCCACCACCAATAAATACATCTACATCACAATCCCTATACTTAGTGGACATCGTGGGAAAGGGCAAAAAGACCAGGGGAGCCAGAGGAACAGAGCACTTGCTGTCATATTTTGTCTTCTATATATTACATGGATGTTACTCCCATGAAAACTCAAAATATGGTGATGAAACAATACCTGAACAGTGACAAAGCAGTTAACATGCCAGCATGGACAGAGAAATCTCACATGGCTCTACCATAAATGAAGAGGTCTAAGCAATTAATGACTACTGACATAAAAACAGGAATCTACTCCAGGGTGCCCGCCCCTTCATTGATTATCCATTTCCAAGTGGTCAGCTATCAAAACATACTTAAAAGAGTATTAAATGTCCTTAGCATGGTGGATTTATATAGTTATTCACATATATGTATATTGCATGCTTTGCAACAATATTTTTTTAAGATGCCATAAAATATGAGGTGGATCAGACAAAGGTACAAGAGAGATTGGAACAAGCTAGGGCAGGGAGAAATATTGTTAGTTAATACAACACATGTATATGAAATTTTAAAAAAATAAGTTTTTTTTGAATATAATCTAAAGAGGAAAACTGAATCCAATCACTTTATGCAGTATGCCTCCTGCACTGCACTTTTTTCAATGAGAAATTAATAAATTAACAGATATTCAAAAGCATAGTGATCTGACTATTTGTGCTCACTCATAAGAGAGCACATATGCATGAGAACCAACCTTATAACCAAATGTTGGATGGAGAATTTATTCATGACAAATTTTATCAGTCTTTTTTAAAAACAAGGGGAAGAATGATATTGATAGGTGAAGCCATGAGAAATCAAACAGAGAAATTAAAACTATAAAAAATACATATCCTATAGCTAAAACTTTATCATCTGACATGAAAGATTCATGTCAGGTGAGAGAGTCAGTGAGCAGGGAGACATATCAATAAAAATTACTCAACTTAATGAAGAGACAGAAGGAAAATTAAAAAATATAAACCAGGGCTCAGAGACCAGGTGGAAGATATTATACAATCCATAATGCATGTAATTGGTGTCCTAGAGGGAGAGGAGAAAGAAGGAAAGGAAAATATATCTGAAGATGATTTTGCAATATAAATTTATAAGTTAGTAGAAGACAGTATATGACTGACTGATACAAGAAGCTCAAATACATCCTCTAAGAGACACAAATGTACACACACACACACACACACACACACACACACACACACACACACGGGCTCACACACATTGCTCTGTGCTGTTATGCTCAAAATTCTACAATCAAAATGCAAAACCAGAATGTTGAGAACAGCAAGAAAACGTAGCACAAATCACAATAGGAGAGTGGAGACACACGAAACTATGGCCTTATAATCTAAAACAGTTAGGCCAGAAGAGGTTGACATAACCAGAGTTGTAAAAGGAACACAGTTTCAAAGGAACACTTGGTAGCCACTAGAAATTAAGATGAAATGAAGGCAATTTCATAGGAAAAAAACACAGACAAAATGTATTTCTAACGGATCTGCACTGAGGAAAGCAAGCTAGATTCTCCCCAGGTGAAAGCAAATGACACTCTGATATAAATGAAAGACATAAAAATACTATATGTGGATAAAACAGCTAGATATATATTTTTCTCTTAGGTATCTGAGAAGATATATAAAACTAACTAAAGGAAAAATTTCAACAGCACATGTTGAGGTGCATGAGAGCTGCACATTCTATAGTACACGGGTTGAAACATGAAAGAAAATATGGTACACGTTCATATACACAAATACATATATTTGTAGATATAATATATATTTCATTGCTAATGTTTTTATATTAACCATAATTAGGCTGTTAAAATACAACCATGCATTTTAAAATTGATAGAACAACCACCAAGAACAGAGTTAAGACATATATCTCAAGATAACACTGAGTACAAGAGGGGAAGCTATGACAGGGGAGGGAGAAAGGTGGACAGGTACACAATCAATTGTTAATAAATCCAAATATTTTTCCTATAGAAGAGTGATTTGCAACATGTCAGTCACAACAACTTTGGGAGTTGAGTATCAAATACCCCACATATCAGGTATTTAAATTGTGATACAAAAGAGTAGTAAAATTACAATTATGAAGTAGTGACAAAATAATTTTACAGTTGAGGGTTAACACAACAAAAGGAGCTATATAGTAAAGGGTGACAGCATTAGGTAGGTTGAGACCCTGTACCAAAGAAAATAGTTAATATCAGTGTATTGTATAATTTAAATTATATGTGAAAGAGTTCAGAAAATTTGCCTCATAAACGGTAATATGTGAGATGATAGCATCCTAAGTGTTGTGTGATGCTCAAAGAACACTGTAAAACTGTGCCAAAACACCGCAGTATAATCCAGAAAGGGGAACGAACCTCAGCAAGAAAACAATACAAAAAAAATCAATATACTTACTGAAAATATTTTCTTGGGATAAAAGGAGGTAAGAAAAGGGAAATAAGATAATTGATAGAAACAGAAAACAAAGCAGAAATGTCAATGTAATGATTTATTAACAGCCTTTCTGAAGAATAAACCGCTGGAGCTCTGGGGGTGGCTTAGTGAGTAAAACACTTAACATGCAAGCATGAGGCTCTGAGCTTACCCTAAGGCTCACATTAAAACGCCAGGCACAGTACACACCTGTAATCTGGGTACTAGAGACACAAAGATGGGAAGAACCATGGCACTCACTGACCAGAGAGTCAAAATGTCTTGGTGAGTTTCAGGTTCAGTATGAGATCCTGAGGGGGTAGGAGGAGGGGGGAGGAGAAGAGAGAGGAGAAGAGAGAGGAGACAGGGGAGGAGAGCAGAGGAGAGGAGAGGAGAGGAGAGGAGAGGAGAAGAGAGGAGAGGAGAGGAGAGGA
>NW_022196914.1:24362210-24366959 GCF_008632895.1 Mastomys coucha
GAGGAGAGGAGAGGAGAGGAGAGGAGAGGAGAGGAGAGGAGAGGACAGAGGAGGGGAAGGGAGGGGAGAGGAGAGGAGAGGAGAAAAGAGAAGAGAAGAGAAGAGGAGAAGAGAAGAAGAGAAGGTGGAGATTAACTTAGAACCATATCTGGTATCTACATTCATACATGTGTGACTGAGATCATGTGTGTGCATTCACACACAAAAAATTTAGAAAAAAATGAAATAATTACTTAGTTTCAATCTGTGTTTAATAGACTCCATCATTCCTTTCCTCCAGATACTGAATCACCATGAAGCAGAACCCAAGCATAGACAGATACTTCATCAATTCTTACAGACTTGCCCTTCAGAATAGAGAGCCAGAGGTGTTAGGAGGCATTAATCATGCACTACAAAAATCTACCCACGACCTATTCCTTGGGAATTATAGAGGAGGTATTTAATGAAATCCAGTTTTTCCTTTTTAAGTCATACCTCAGGGTCTAGTTTCTGGATCATGTTCAAAGGTTGTGAGTCTGAGAGCCTTCTCCCTTGAAGCTTTTTTTTTTTTTTCTTATCTCAAGCAGAAGTTCTTACAGGCCCATGCCTGGTTCTTTCACTTTCCTCATGAAAGCTGTTGCACTTATTTGGACATCTTGTTAGAGAAAGCACTATTAACTCTGTACTTCACTACAGTGAACGTGCATTCTGAAATGTATACACTCTAGGGAACTTTGTACCAATGAGGCTATAAATAACCAGGCATACTTACCTACACAGAGATATTGTGTACAGAACAAAGAATACAAACTCAGAAAAGCAATACTTCCCGCAACCTGAAGGGCCATTTTCATTAAGGTACAAACAATAAAGCCTTTGAGAAATGTTTGCAGGGTTCTTAATTAAGAGAAGAGAACATGAGTGTGGGGGTCCCTATTTTGCTTCTGTCCTCTCTGATTAAGAAAGCCCTTACAATGAGAGGTGAGAAAGTGAAGGGAAAAAAACGGACTAAAGGAAATTAAACTCCAGATTGTTGAGGAAATTATAACACTTGCTACTTCAGAGGAAATTAAGTCTCTTGTCTTAAATGAGTTACACTCTTGTTTACTTTAGGACTCGGTAAAAGAAATTGCCATGGAAAATACAAAAGCTAGAGCTGGTGGCAAACAGGGGATGAGAAAAAGGATTACAGACTTAAATGGCTGAAAATGTTAGTCTTTAGATCAAGTAAATTTATAAAATTGGGAACATTAAAGGATAGTACATAAAATAAAGACCCGATATTAAAAGTATTATTTGGTTTGGAGTGACACAGTTTAATACATGATTCATAATTAAAGCAGCTTTTCCCTTTGCATTGAAGTGTTTTAAGCAAACCTCCAGTCTCCTAGCAGGCAACTCCACACACTCCAGTTTGACGCTTTTGCTTATATAGTGACAATCATGCCATCAAACTAATACAGCAAATAATGATTGTTTCATGTATTTGTTACCTTTCACTGAAAAACAAATTACAGAAAATTTGGTGGCTTGAAACAACGCTCACCCACTAATTACTGTACTATCTCTGTAGGTCACAAATGTGGCCTGACTACACAAGGCTGTTCAGTGTTCATATGGCAGGTGCCCTGCTATATCCTCACTGAAGACTCTGGAGAGGAATCCACTTCCATCATTTGAAGTTACAGAACTGAGGTGCCATTTCATGGCTGTCAGGAAGAGACCACTTTCAACTCCTAAACTAGACCCAATCCACAAGATGAAACTCCTCATATAAGTAGTCCAACCTGATGCCATACAAGAATAATACTCTGTGGAGACTGTGGAAATAAATGACTTTTATGTATTTCAAATGAATGGAAAAGAATTTTGCCCCAAAGCAGATTCTTAGTTTTACAGCACTGATAGAGAGGTATCAGCTAGAGAAGATGACATGGCAAGAGAGAGCACATGTAGCTCTTTCATAGGACCATGGTTCTGTTTCTAGATCAGTGGTTTAAAACCACTTCTATCTCCAGTTACACTGAATTCAACAATCTCTTGTAAGCTCCACAGACATTAGGTATACACATAGTGCACATATATGCAGATGAGTACAATAGTCATACACATAACAATAAAATAAATAAACATAAAATTAAATAAATAAATAAAAGCAAGGCTCGAAATTCTTTAAAGTGTCTGCCACTGTTAAATGTAGGGTTTGTGCCTGTCTCCTTTAAACTAATTGCCTGTGGTTACCTCAGCATATAGGGTGCCAGAATAATGCTGTGTGGTATCTGAGAAAGACTCAGAGAGGAGCAGAGAGTTTTCTGGAGAATGATCTCTTGTATATCCTTGAGCCATGTCAGGTTTCAATTGGATCCTTGCAGTCAATGTGCCAGAGAGACCACATATTCATCAAAAGAATGTTATATCAACCTTCAAGCTTCCTTCCCTCCCAACAGAGAAGCCATCTTGGACCCCCAAAGCAGCCCATAGGATGGACATCACAGAGTGAGCTGTCAAAGATAGTTCAGAAAGCCTCATCACCCTATTCTGTGACTCACAAAGGTTAGTATGTAACAAAATGCTAAAATGGAGTCCCCAATTTTGGGTTGTGGTTTGCTCGACAACTATAAACTGTCTTCTGGTGACCAATTTCATATAAGTAATCTTCTTTATGTGCATTTTAATTCTGGATGTGCTGCTTGGATTTTAAGAGGAGATATGAGAAATACAAAATCTGTTGCTCAGATTTTCCTGTCACAAAGTCCTCATTTTTTGAACAACTATCAACACTTTGATAAGGAACAGATGGCACACCATTTCAGTCTGCTGATGACCTAAAGCTTTGTAAGGCTAGAAGGTGATACTGCACAGTAGAACACAAAATAAGTCTAATACAATGAGTCTGCTAAGAAAACAGAAACCTTCATTGGGTGATTGATGGTCTTGAGATCATCATCATTACTATAGAACATGCATGAATTACGTTATAGAAGCCAGATAGCAATGATAGTAAATGAAAACCATGATTCCTTGGATTCAATAATAAGCAATATATATTAACTAATGTGGGATATGTACAGAATCTCCTGCAATAACAGAAACTATGTCAGCTACCATACTGAAAGGTTGATAAATGTAATCATATACAAGCATATAATACATGTGTAAAATCTTTTAAACTATACAATTTTTATTTCCATTTAGAAGAAAGTTAATGTTCAGAAAAGTAGAGGACCATTCACAGTAGAAAGGATTTTTGTGAATAGAAAATACATTAGTAAGCAGGAAATCATAGACCCAATAGACTCCTGTGGTGGTTTGAGTGAGAATGCCCACACAGGTTTACATATTTGGTTCCCAACTGGAGAACTGTTTAGAAAGCTGTAGAATATGTGGCCTTGTTGGAGAAGATGTGTCACTGGACTGGGCTTTGAGGTTTCAAAATGTCATGACAGTTCCAGTCTTACTCTCCATCTCTTTCTTTACCTCCAACTTATGAATCAGATGAAAGTTCTCGGATATAGTTCCAGCACCATGCCTGTTTACCTGCTTGGTGGTCATGGACTTGCTCTCTGTAACTATAACTGTAAGCAAGACTCCAATATAATACTTTCTTTTCAAAGTTGCCTTGGTCATGGTGTCTCTTATTAGAAATAGAACAGTAACTAAAACAGACTCCAAAGCATAAACTGTTCCTATGATTCTATTCTGGTGAAAGACACAGTGCTGGGTCTCTAGAACTTGGGTTGTATTCCCAAGTAGAGACATATCATAACACCAACAGTTATGAGAAAAAAATAAAGATGAATTAGAAAAATAACAAAACTTAATCTGCATGTAAATAGATGTTCTCCCCTGTCTTTTTAAAAATACGACATGTTCTCAGAAGCGATACCTATACCATCCTAGAGAGATAAAGAAGCTGAGCTACAGTACAGGTAGGCAGAAAATGAGAACAACATAGAGGTTCAGACCATGCACATCATCATACTAAGGCAGCAAAACAAGGACACTTGATTAACAAATGTGGAAGGGAAGAATAAAGAGAAACAGAAAACGGACAGGGAAATGCATGAGGGTAGGAGGAAGCCTTGGGTAATTGATGTGTTTAGGTTACAAAGAGATTTGTTGGTTGAAGAAGGGGTTTGAATTTTCTCCATAGAGCTGTGGCAAGCTGAGAAGGAATTTAATCAGTACCCAGAGCCAGTGAAATATGCTCCTGGATTCAGATGCTGCCAACAAGTAAAGTTATCCTAGTCTCATGCTCCTTTTGTTCCCTCTGTGGCCCAGGATCGGGTGAGCCTCTGCTCTGCAAGCTAGCTCAGAACCATGCTTCTTGAGATGTGCCAAAAGGGACTGGTTAAAATAAGCTGGTACTGGAACTGAGAGGTGACCAACCATAATATTAAAAGCTTAGTTGGGTGTTTAGATTCTGGAAGTTGATTAAAAACCTTTTAGATGCCTGTAGGTAACTTAAAAAATTAATAACCTCAATTGTCAAAACAGTCTTTTAACTTTTCTAATAAGCAGGATATTACAGTTCCTCTGAGAAATATCCTTCAATTAATAAAAATACCACTGAAGAGGGAAAATAATAAAACCTTATTTACTTGTTTGTGTTAATTTTTAGAGGCCTTGGTATAAAGTCTTGATTAGCCTAGAATTCAGTATGTAGTCGAGAATGGCCTCAAACAGATTATAATTCTTATGCTTTTGGCACCCTAAGTGCTGAGACTGCATGTGTTTATCACCATGCCGACCTCTAATCACTTTAAT
>NW_022196914.1:24366969-24402211 GCF_008632895.1 Mastomys coucha
AAAAAAAAAAAAAAAAAGAAAGAAAAATACAAAACAACCAGTAGTCATCATACACACAAGTATGCATGGAGCTTGTGAAATATTAAGTAAACTAAAAATATTGATAAAGCTATCTGGTCTGGTTTAAGAAAATTGGTTCAAAACACATTGAAGCTAAGGATACAGAGGGCAGAACTCAAAATGACTCATGCATTATCATATTAACCTGTAATCATCCAAAGAAACATGGCAATTTAATTAGATGCCAGGAAGTTTATTTACATGTTACTGCTCTATGTAACAAATGAACAAAAATATAAAGAAGTTGCTGGAGAAGAAAAAACCCTCAACGTTTGTTTCACTGTATCTTTAGTTGTGGAGTACAACAATTTCTCCAGCAGGAAATTAATACAAATCTTCTAAGTTCAACAGAAATATTATGGGTGGATTTCAGAATCTCTGGGTTCCAGTCTTGTCTTTGTCCTTAGGCAAATTACACTTACTCGTGATACTGTGAAGATAAATTGATACCTTATGCCCAATGAATTTTGTAAATACTATGCAAATAGTAAATAATTCTCTAGTTGTGTTCATCTAACTGAAGAGAACATTAACACTTTTATCAATCAAAAAATTAATATATATGGAAAAACTTACATTTTTCAGTAGAGATTCCAATTTTATTGGTTCTCTCTCAAATCCTGTACAGTGACATGGTTCACCAGCCATAATAGGGATGAGTCAGATCAATGTTTTGACAAATAGATTCCTATTCAAACATCTGTGAACAAGACTGTATTACAGCTCTCCTCCCCACCTCCCACATATTAGTTAAATAATAAATGATATACTTAATTAGCCTAATGGGTGATTAATTGCTGTTACTTGTAACTGCCTACACTGTTACTGTTTAAGAACCAGAAAAAGGGTGCTACCTTAAAAGCAATTAAACTTTTAACTAAATGTTGCCAGACAGAACCATGTAGCATCCATTACTTAAACTACATTTTCATTCTTCAAATTTTAACAGCCACACCTTAAATGGTTCTGCAATGAGTCAACTTATTGTATTCCAAGAGAATCAGGCTATGATCTAGTCTCAAATAAATGTTTTCTAAGAATCACTGTGTTGTCATGGAGGCCAATGGTTAACATTGTGTTTGTGGGTTTTTTGTTTGTTTATTTTTTGCTTTTGTTTGTTTGATTTTTTTATTTTATTTTGTTGTTTTATTCACTTTACATATGGATTACAGATCTCTGCCCTCCCTCCCATTGCCTCTTCCCACAGTCTCCTGCCCCAAAAACCATTCCCTTTTTCTCCTCTGAGAGTGAAGCCCTACCCTTTTGTGTATCTCCTCCCCCCGCCACCCCTCCCTCTCTCCCTGCACATCAAATCTTTGCAGGGCTAAGCCCTTCTTTTCCCACTGAGGCCAGACATGACAGCTGAGTTAGGGGAACTGAACCCAGAGACAGGCAACAGCTTTAGGGATAGCCCCCAGCCCCCACACCAGTTGTTTGGGACCCAGAGGAAGAACATGCTGCACATCTGATATGTATGGATAGGGGGCCTATGTCCAGCCCACATATGCTCTTTGATTGGTGGCTCAGTCTCTGAATGCGCCCAAGAGTCCAGATTAGTTGACACTATTGGTCTTCCTGTGGAGTTCCTATCTCCTTTGGGGCTCTCAATTATTCCCTCATTCTTCCATATGTGTCTGCAAGCTCCATCCAATGTTTGGGTGTAGGTCTCTGCATCTGTCTGAGTCAGCTACTACTGGGTAGAGCCTCTGTGAGAACAGCCATACTAGGCTCCTGTCAGGATGCAGGAGATTTATTAATAGTGTCAATGATTGGTTCTTTCCCCTGAATTGGCCTCTAGTTGGGCCAGTTATTGCTTGGCCATTTCCTCAGGCTCTGTTCTATCACCTCTTCCTGCATTTCTTGTAGGCAGGATAAATACTGGGTCAAAAGCATTGTGAGTGGGTTGATGTCCCTAACTTTTCACTAAAATTACTGCCTGGCTACAGGAGTTGGCCTATGCAGGTTCCATATTCCCACTGCTGTGAATCTCTGGTAATGTCACCACCATTGATTCATGAGATCTTCCCCTACCCACAGGTCCCTGCCATATCCTCCAGATATTGGCTGCCCCATATGCCCATGCCTACCAGCTTCAGATTTCAACTCATTCTCATGGCCATCTGGCCATTTGGCCATCTTCCCTGTCTCTCTCAACACCTGACAATGATACTACCCCCATTCTCCTCCCCATCACTTTCATACCCAGTTCTCCCCCCCGCCCAATCTGCCTCCTATGACTATTTTATTGTGCCTTCCTTCTTGCTAAGCTTCTTTGGGTCTGTGGAGTGTAGCATGGGTATCCTGTGTTTATGGCTAATATCAACATATAAGTGAGTATATACCATGCATATTTTTTGGGGGTCTGGGTTACCTCACTCAGGATGACATTCTCAATTACATACATATCTCTGCAAAATTTATGATATCTTTGTTTTTAACAGGTAAATAGTATTGTGGGGTGTGCCACATTTTTTTTTTACCCAATCTTCAGTTGAGGGACATCTAGGTTGTTTCCAGTTTCTGGCTATTACAAATAAAAATGCTATGAACATAGTTGAACAAGTGTTCCTGTTGTATAATGGAGCACCTTTTGGGTATATGCCCAGGAGTGGTATAGCTGGGTCTTGAGGTAGAACTATTCCCAGTCTTCTGAGGAACTGCCAAATTGATTTCCAAAAGGGTTGTAGAAGTCTGCACTACCACCAGCAATAAAGGAGAGTTTGCTTGCTCCACAAGTACTCCAGCATATGCTATCACCTGAGAGTTTGATCTTAGCTATTCCTACAGGTATAAGATAGAATCTCAGGGTTGTTGTGATTTACATTTCCCTGATGACTAAGGACTTTTAACAATTTTTTATTGCTTATTTTATTTATTTACATTTCAAATGTTATCCCCCTTCCCAGTTTACCTTCCACAAATCCCCTATCCCATCTTTAAGTATTTCTTAGCCACTCAAGATTCCTCTGTTGAGAATTCTCTATTTAACTCTGTACCACATTTTTTAATTGGGTTATTTGAGTTTTCAGTATCTAACTTCTTGAGTTCTTTATACAGTTTGGATATTAGCCCTCAATCAGATGCAAGGTTGGTAAAGATCCTTTCCCAATCTATAGTTTACCAATTTTTCCTAGTGATAGTATTCTGTGCCTTAGAGAAGCTTTTCAGGTTCATGAGGTTCCATTTATCAATTGTTTACATTAAAGCCTGAGGCATTTGTATTCTGTTCAGGAAGTTGTCTTCTGTACCAATGAGTTCCCAATTTCTGTTCTATTAGATTTAATGTATCTTGTTTTACATTGAGTCCTTTGATCCACTTGGACTTGAGTTTTGTGCAGGGTGATAGATATGGATCTATTTGCATTCTTCTACAGGATGTTAGCTGGTTAGACCAGCACATTTGTTGGATATACTTTCTTTTTTCCATTGCATGATTTTGCCTTCTTAATAAAACAACAAATTGCCCATAGGTGTGTGGGTTTATTTTTGGGTCTTCAGTTCTATTCCGTTGATCAACTTACCTGTCTCTGTACCAATACCATGTAGTTGTAATTACTCTTTGTAATAAAGCTTAAGGTCAGGGAAAGTGATAATTCCAGAAATTCTTTTACTGTTCAGGATGGCTTTTTCTATCCTGAGATTGTTGTTTTCCCATATGAAGTTGAGAATTTCTCTCAATGTCTGTAAGGAATTGTGTTGGAATATTGATGGGAACTGCATTGAATCTATAAATTGACTTTGTTAAGATGGCTATTTTCACTATCTTAATCCTATGGATCCATGAGCATGGAAGATCTTTCCATCTTCTGACATCTTCCTCACATTCCCTCTTTAGAGACGTGAAGTTCTTTTCATACAAGTCTTTCACTTGCTAGTTAGAGTTCAATCAAGATATTTTATATTATTCATGCCTGTAATAAAGTTTATTCTTTCTCTAATTTCTTTCTCAGCCTGTTTATCATTTGTATAAAGGAGAGCTACTGATTTTTCTTTAGTTAATTATGTATCTAGCCACTTTGTTGAAGGAATTTATCCCCTTTAGGAGTTCTCTGGTTGAATTTTTGTGATTGTTTATGTATACTATCATATCATATCTGTAAATGATTATTTTACTCCTTCCTTTCCATCTTGTATCTCATTGATCTCCTTCAGCTGTCTTATTTCTCTAGCTAGAACTTAAAATGCTATATTGAATACATAGGGAGAGAGTGAGCAGCCTTGATTTGTCCCTGACTTTAGAGGAATCATTTTTAATTTCTCTCCATTTAATTTGATGTTGGATGTGTGCTTACAGTGTATTGCTTTTATTATGTTTAGATATGTGCCTTGTATCCCTGATCTCTCTAAGCCTATTAACACAAGGGGGTGTCAGATTTTGTCAAAGGCTCTTTCAGCATCTGATGAGATAAGAATGTTTTGTTCTTTCAGTTTGTTCTTATGATGGAGTACTTTGATAGATTTTTTTTTATATTGAACCATCCCTACATTTCTGGGATGAAGCCTACTTGATGATGGTGGATGATGTTTTTGTCATTAGGATACTCAACCAGCCTCAGCTTGGTTGGGTGTCCTGAGGAAGGGCTATTTAATCTTGGTTGTCTAGGTTAGCATATGTGGTTTTTTAGAGGTTACAAGATACCTTTTCAGGCTCTTCTAGCTTGTGTTCTTTAATCTTCTTGTATATTTATAGACACTTCATTCTTTAGGTTGGGAATGTTTTCATCTATGATTTTTCTTGAGAATATTTTCTGGGCCTTGGAACTGGGGCACTTTACCTTCTGCTCCTATTATTATCTTGTTAGGTTCATGGTAACCCAGATTTCCTGGTATCCCAGTTTATTAGATGTTTTATGTCAAAAGATTTTTAGATTTAACATTTTCTTTGGTTAATGAATCAATTTCTTCTATTATATCTTATATGCCTGAGATTTTTTTCCATCTCTTGAGTGATGTTGGTGATGCTTGCATCTGTTGTTCTTGTTCCCATCCCTAAGTTCCCTATCTCCAGAATTCCCTCAGTTTGTGTTTTCTTTATTGTTTCTATTTCCGTTTTCAGGTATTGAATAGTTTTATTTATTTCCTTCATCTGTTTAATTTTGTTTTCCTGTATTTCTTTAAAGGACTGTTCCATCTTTAAAATACTCTATCCATTTGACTATATTTTCCTGGATTTCTTTAAGGGATTTATTCATTTCCTCTTTAAAGAAATCTATCAGCTTTCTAAGATTAAGGTCATTTTCTTATGTTTCAGTTGTGTTAGGATATGCAGAGCTTGCTGTAGTAGTGTTCTTTTGAGGGCTTTTAGACATCTGGATAGCTTTAGTCCCTGGATATTCCTGTTGTAGTAGTTATTGGGAGAGGGCTAATCTCAATGATCCTGGTGTGTCAGGCTTCTGATGGGTATCCTTTAGCTGTATGGTTCCAGATCTGCACTCCTGATGAAGGTGGGCTGAGAGGTGGCAGAGAATGGTGGTCCAACAGAGAGAACAGGCTGCTCAGGGCAGTTAGGAACACTCCAGTAGACTCATTTGTCAGAGAAGATGGGTGCAGGATGGGAATCTAATTTGTATGTTTCTAGATCAGCAGGTCTGATGAAGTTAGGCAGAGAGGTGGTGGGATAATGGGAGTCCAGTAGTGATAGCAGGCTGCTTGGGAAAGCTGAGGGTGCCCCAGAGGACTCAGAGGGAAGCCTTGTTTGTGTTTTCATATTTAAAAAAAACCCTAATGTTCAAGTGCAATATAACACCATATATATACACATATGTGTGTGTGTGTATGTGTGTGTATACATATACATATATATGTAAATATTGTGTTTTAAGACAAATTTTGAATTATTCTTTGGTTTCAAAGAAATATAGATCCTACTTCTTGGTGATTTTTAGAGCTAAGCTTGTATAAAAGTCACTAAGCATTACTTTCAGACTAGAATATATTAAGATCTGTAACATTCAAAATCAATTTCTACATCTGTCACTGACTAGTACATCTAATAACTACATCACTTTGTCATTTCACTTTTTAGCCAAAATCACAGAATCTTAATTCAGATGCAAATGAAATATCAAATTTGAGTTGTCTGTAATCTGAGATTTATCAGAAGCTTTCTTGAGACATTGAAAAAATAATAAGAAATATAGAATCTACGTATTCTGTGCTCAGTTATATCATTGTATCAATACTAGGAATAAATTATACTTATTTACTGGACCTAAAATAAATTTTTTTGTGCCCAGTATTCATCAAAATCCTCTTTTTATGGTCTGCATGCAAGACATTTACTATTTCTACTAGCAGGAAGTACAATGTCAACTTTCCCAGAAAGAGTCCAAATCTAGGGCAGCATATGATTTCACTAAGGTTAAGATAAAAAGATGATGAAGATATTCAAAGCACACTGGGGAAAGGAAAGGTATACTCTGGAAGCCTAATACCAGTGTTCAGACCATGCAAAGACCAAACTATGATCTAATACATTGGGAAGAAAATGAGGGAAATAGGGGCTGGAGAGACGGCTCAGCGGTTAAGAGCATTGACTGCTCTTCCAGAGGTCCTGAGTTCAATTCCAGCAATCACATGGTGGCTCACAACCATCTGTAATGAGGTCTGATGTCCTCTTCAGGTGTGTCTGAAGACAGCTACAAGTGTACTCATATACATAAAATAAATAAATCTTAAAAAAAAACCCCACAAATTTAAAAAAAAAGAAAATGAGGGAAATACAGAGGAGTAGAGAAAGGAAGTGCAATGATTCTGGACTGTGTCATAGTTTGTGACACTTAAGGAGAGCATAACAGGTCATTGATAAGTGACAGAATGAAGCAATACAGAGACTGACTGGAATTTTAACTCTCTAAAAATGTGATGCTTATTTTCAGCCAGTATTCTGTTTACTGATCTTGTGTGCTAAAGATAAAACTTTGGCAAAGAAAACAGTATCAACTGATCAGTTATTGACTTGGACTTATTCTCATGTAAATTTAATATCTGCTAGTTCTTAAGGTTCAGTCTAGGAATTTCTTTTTAAAAGAATGTCATGTGCTTCTAAATTCTTGGTGTATTTCCTTAGTTAAATTCTTGGTCATCAATATCATATTACTACATATGACTTACAGCTTGGAAAATACTGAGTCTGTTTTCCTTGAAGTTTATCATCTTTGATATTCCATTCTCAGTCAGCCTTAATTTTTCAGTAGATTTTTCACCATTGTAGTTGTATTTGGCTACAGAAACATTGGATGGTCAATAAGGAAAATATAGGTACCAGACATCTCCAACAAAACCCTAAGTCCTTCACTGTTGGAAAAGGCAGTGTCCTCCTTTTCAACTGCTTAGCAGATGTTCTGAAAACCCAGAAATGCTTTCAATGAATACCTGTTGGTGATTTTTCTGCCCATGTGTCTATCATATGCTGCTCGCTAATTCATGTTTTCCTTACACAGGCAAAACACCAGTTCCATCTTAGTGATCTGGATAACTTGGTCTCACATTTGTGGATTCACATAAATCTGTTACACAAAAGGCAAAGCTTTTCAAAGGTGGCTGCAGGATTACATTTCATTCCACATGGTCATATGAAAATATGATCTTGACATCATTTTCCATGATAGATAAGGTCTGTGTAGTTTCTTCATGAAATCTGACTAGCTCTTTTGATCAAAATGTATAAGCAAGTATCACAGAAATGCCACCAGTGAACCTGGTTCTTAGTGATTCCTGCCTTCTTCTTGTATGATGAGATTCTTCTGAAGCACAAAACTATAATACAAGCAAGTAAAGTAGCTCAAGGATATCAACTCCAGCTGTCTTCATGCTATATCATAGATCTTGAAGCAACACAGAGAGAATTGTTCAGTCAATCATGAGCTACTGGGAGCTCACTGTTTTAGCTCTAGTCAGATGTTGCTGCAACCCTATGAGACACCTGGGCCTAAACACACCTATCTAAATGGTTATAAGGGCTAATACAAAGTTATTTATAGGCACTCAATTTTTATCTGAATTGTTATTTAGCAATCAATGATCTTATAACCTGTCACCTACATATTTTTTAAAATACGAAGCAAAAAGGTAGTTTTATTTATTTCCGTTGTCGTTGCTGATTTGAAAGGTTTGGGAAATATATGCTACTACTAGCATTACCTTCCAGAATTCACGGTGCTCACTTTTTTCTTTCTCAATTTGTTCAGGAGACCCTAATGTCTTACAAGGTCTAAGAGCAACCTGCTCGCACAAACAAGCTCTAACATAAAACTTCTGAATCTTGAAGGAAGGCTTATAAATGGATGTACCTCCTAGGGTGTGCCATATATCTTTGCCTAGATGCACCGTGCAGTGTATAAAATTGCACTGATCAGCAGTAAAGTGGGTCCTACCATGTCCTTGCTGAACTTCTGCAAATTGACCTGCTGAGAACCTGATTAGTACATGGCGTCATGTCCGTGGATAGTGATTGGCCTCTTCTAGTCACCTTTCCTCCTGTTGCTTTGGAGTTGATGGCTATATCCCAAGCAATTGGATACTGGAGCAAACCATAAGCAATGGCATAAATACTTCTTTCCTATGTTCGTCTCCAGAGCGAATGTTGCCCATCTGCTCAAAGTTGTTCTGATAAAACTTATCAGAAGGATGAGTTGTTTTCAGTTTTCCATTCTCTGGTTATGCAATTGTGGTATAGCAGCATCTCATCAAAATGTAAGACTCAATCAAATCATAGCTCATTGAATAGAAACAAAAGATGAGAAATCTATCAGCCACAGGCCAGCTACAACCTGTTTTGTAAATAGCATTTATATCAGTTTTTTTCTATGAATATTTTCATGCCTCAGTCAGTGTGTTAACATTAATTGTGGCAATGATAGTAAAATGCTCAAAGCACACATGCACATACTTATATATGTATGCATATTTGTGTTCAAACTATACATTGATATATTATAGCTATATATATATATATAATGTGTTTAAATATTTTTACCTTATATTTTTCTCATCTATATGTGTATATAGTGTATGTATATGTATCTACATTCTTTGTATGTATGCAGGCAAGGTTGACATCCAGAGTTTTCTGTGCTCACTCTTCACATTACTTATTGAATGAAGGCCTCTCATCTGAACCCAGAGCTCACTGATATGGCTACTAGTCTGGCTAGCTTTCTCGCCTGAGGCAATCTCCTGTTCCTACCTTTTGAGCACTGGAATGGTTGGTGGGCCACCAAGCCCAATGCACATGTGTATGTGATGTGGGAATCAAACTCTGGTCTTCATGCTATCACGGTGAGTACTTTAACCAGGGAACCATCTCTTTAGCCCAGCCCAAAATACCTGAAGTTTCACTGGAGTTTAATTTGTAGGTGCTTCATATCGGAAGCAATAAGAGACCTTACTTGTGTATAAAGCAGAGCTGTGAGATGAGAGGCCCAGCAAAAGTTCATGGATGCTTACTCTGGCAATGAAGAGCTCTTATTTAATATGTGGCCCTAGCTCTTTAATTGAATCCTTATCTACCTTATTTGCCTTTTAGCTTTGAAGATTTTCCCACTCAAGGCATGGGTTTCGGGTTTGTTTATTCTGGCTATGTGATTTGTTTTTTGCCAATTAAATAAAGAGTTGGTAGTTCTGGCTTAAGTCATAAGAGTCTTGTGTCATTTGGCTAGTCCTCTTACCCAGCCACTGACAAAACGAACCAGCCTTAGAGGCTAAGGCCAAAGATAAATGTACAAGTAAAAATGTTTCAGTTACGGGCCCCAAGCTACATTTGGATTAGTATAACTGATACTTTCTCCCACAGCTCCTGCTACTCCTACCAAGAAGCACATACATACATATACACATAAATATACACATATATATATATACACATAAAGCTGCATATGAATGAGGCTTCATAGCACTTTTTAGTCACAAGCAATTGTGTGTCTAGTCAGATGAACTAATCCTCAGTATTTCTCACCCACCCATGGTGGATGTGATCTAACTCGAGACTGAATATGATGAGTTTGAATTTTTCAATTCACTCATATAACACAATTATCATGAAGGAAAGGAACTTAACCAGGCAGGTTGCATCATCTGGTTCAATCACCTTTGGGGATCTGGAACTTGAGCTTGGAAAACAGATGGCAGTGACCTACATGAGAGAAACCTGATGTGCTGCTGCTCACTGAAAGGGAGTGTAGGAGATTCTCATGGCCAGTAAAGCACATGGACTCCCAGAAGCTAAAAGTCGTTGTCAAGCCAATGGGCAGTGAAGAAACAGGAGCTTTCATCCAGACAAGTATGAGGTGAAGAATTCTGCCACCCTGAGGACCTTTGAAGCAGCTTCTGAAGAAGAACCAGAAGAGAGATCACCTTAGGCCTTGTGGTTTCCTAAGCAGAAAGGCTTACCATCATAAACCACTGAACTACTGACTGCAGAAGTGATAACACCAGGTCACTTCAAGCCATTCAATAGCAGACAAGCAATTGCAAGCCAGACAATTTGCTATGCAATAGCAGAAAACTAATACAAGGATTCAATGTCCTCATATGTGCAATGTGAGTTTACAACTTTCTGTGAAAGGTGGGAGTGTTGTAAGGGTTAATGAAATAACAGCAGAAAGGTCATTACATCACCAAACACCTAATAAGTATGCATTTTACTGTTTCATTCCTCTATTTTAAAGATGTTATTAATTAATATGCATGTAATTCATCCACCCTTAATCAGCCTTGACTTAGACAAACAAGGATGATGGAAGAAATTCTGGATTGCACAGATTCACCAATAAATATTAATGATAAAATAAGTTAAGTGCTTCATCTGGAAAGTGGGCCAAAGGCTACATGAAGAGGAAATTTCTGGTTCTAGAGAAGAAAGAGGTTGTTTGTGTGATTAAGTATAATGAAAATGTTATAAGATTTCACACTGAAGATTATTGAAATTATAAATTTCAACAAACCTGTCTCTACTATAAATCCATCACAACATTTATTTTATAATTATGTGCTGGAACAGAATGAAAAACTTTATATCTGATGTTGGAATTATACTGTCCTTGGTGAGTTATAGCTCCACAAAAATCCCCTTAATACCCTAGTACACAACTGTGCCTGAAGACAAATGTCTTTACAGAGATTATTTGGGTAAAATAAGAACATTAATGGTTGTTACACTTACGAACTCATAACAACTATAATTATTTCACAAGATCTGCACAAGATTGGTCTCCTCAGCTTTCTGTCATGAAATTTGAAGGTGTTTACAATATTACCAGAAACATGTTCTTTATTGATGTAGGATTGTTAAATTGCCCATGTTCCTATAAATAGTCCTCACTCTTACTCCTAATAATAAACCTAACTCATTCTCTCTCTCTTTCTCTCTTTCTCTCTCTCTCCCTCTCTCTCTCTCTCTCTCTCCTTCTCTCTTTCTCTCTCTCCCTCTCCCTTTCTCCCTCCTTCCTTCTGTGGCTTACACTCTGATATACAACTATATAAATAGAAAAAACACTGTTTAGGAAGAGGCAAAATCCTAGTGGAAGGCAAAGGAAGACTGGAAGGATTACTCCTTGTGTGAATATGATCAAAATATATTATACACATGTATGAAAATACCATAATGAAATTCAGTTCTATAATTAATATATGCTAATAAAATAAATGATAAAACAATGGAGGTAAAAGGTACAAGAAATAAAAATTAATAATGGCTTCAGAGTGGGTCCTAAATAACAGAATTAGTATCTCTATAAGAAGACAATATTAGAACTCATGATGGCAGAGGCCATGTGAGGATTCAGAGGCAGAAAGCTAGTTGTAAGCTAAGAAAGAAAGTCTCAGAAGAAATCAATTCTACTAGCTCCTGGGTCTTGAATTTATAGGCTCCAGAGCTGAAAAAAATAAATTTCTGTTATTTAAAGCATTCTGTCTCTGGTGCTTTGTTGTGGAAGTCATGGCAACCTGATACAGACAAGAATACAAATTCAATTTGAGAGTACATTAGTTTTATTTGGGAGGATTTTCACCTAGAAAAAAAATGGCTTTCTTTACTAATAGCACTGTATATTGATCCTTACCAAGAAGTCTACTTTATACTGCCAGAGATGCTGCACTTCAACATTGAAGTGCCTGAAAATAAGACTTTCCCCATATAATATTCACATCAGCTATATTCTGAACCAATGTAAACATTTTTAGACTATCACATACTTACTGCCCATTTTTCATTTACATATGTCCACATATTGTCACAGATATTAAAATGAAGCTAATGAGGCTACATAGTCACACTTCTGCAGTTATTATACTGTAGCACAAATATGTTTGCCATGTGTGTGTCATATGATTGTACACTTTTCAACTGTTTGTTATGCATTCCTTTGCTGGACTACAATTGGCACCTACTTGATCATTTTAAAATGTCAATCCTTTTTAATCATCTTGCATTGAGCTTTAGCTTTCTAACACTTTGAAACAGCAGCAATACAGACACTTTATTCAAAGTATGATTGAGTAAATAATTATGTTTGGTCCCAAGCATCTAGCCTCGTTTGTGATATTCCATCATATATCTTGGTTACTGGAAATCTATAGCCTTATGTCCAACATTTATCAAGTACTTGGTGCTCAGAGTCAGTATATGTATTGATAGAACTTGCTGCCTGTGCAAGTGAGAGTCCAGCAAGATGACACAACAGGTAAAGGCATGTGGTACTAAGGCTAATGCTAAAGTCAACCCACAAGGTAGACTGAGAGTTGTCCTCTGACCTCAGACCTCTGACGTCTACATGTATTCCTTGGCATGTGTATACCACCATACATGCATAAACACAGCAAAACAGTAGATGATAGATAGATAGATGGTAGATAGATAGATTGATAAATAGATAGATGATTGATTGATAGATGTAAATATTAATATTTGAATAAGAATGCAACCCTTTTGTCCACTCTTTCTGACACTTGCATTCACAAAAGACACACAACATACGCACAGTTGAAAATAAAATAAATCTTCACAAAGTGTCTCAAAACTGAAAATAATTCTTCCTTTTTAAAAATAATAGTGATATAAATAAATTCAATGACTAGATTTTACCTTCATGTTTCAAGCATTAATGTTTTTAATTCACATATTATATGATTTTTTCACAGATAACTGATTGTAAATACTCTGAAGTATAACTTTAAAATAACAAGGTATAGAAATGTCCTTATGTCCAACTACATGTTCAGTCATAATGTAGTCTATAGGCCTTTATCTGAAACAACTAAGGAGAGAAATATCCCAAGATTTTGTAGGTTTTATAAAGATCTATGTTACCCTTAAATAAGCTTTGACACATCGTATTCAAACATGCTAATGTCTAACCTGTAAAACATGTTAAATTTTGGCATCATGGAATAAACAACTATGTTTAATTTCATGTCATAACTTTCCATCTTCATTATTAATAAGTTAGATGAAAAAGTAAATTTATTTTTTTCATTTAACTTCACTGCATACATTTCTTTAGTTATAATAAAATGATCACTTAAACCACAATGTGACATGATTTCAGATGATGTAGCTTTTTTTTGTGTTTATTTGTTTTTTGTTTAGTGTGCATTTGTGTGTGTATGTTTGTGTGACTGTATGTGTGTGAGTGTGTGCATATGTGTGTGTATGTGTTTGTGTGTAGTTGTATGTGTGTATATGTGTAAGAGCATACCTATGTGAGTGTGAATATGAGTGTATGTTTTGTAAGTTCTAGTGTTTGGACACAGAATGTTTCCTTGTAGCCCAGATCTGCTCTTTCTCCCAAAGGCTGAGATTATAGGTAAGCAACAACACATCTTGAATGAGGAGAAATTTTGCATGTTTGATTATTCTTTTAATCTTTGATTTTTTTAAATGATGATGTTAAAATATATTTTAAAGTGTCTTATAAGAGTTGGCGAGCTGACTCACCTGGGAAAGGTGTCTGCTGCCAAATTTGAGGACCAACCTGATTTTATCCCTGGGGCCCTCATAGTGGAAGGAGAGAAGTGACTCTTCCTTGTTGCCTGTGACCTCTACTCACCTCCTGTGGCATGTGAAAGCACATGTATGCACCCCCCCACACACACACACTATTATGCACTCACATACACACGAGCGCATGTGCATGCACACCTACACCCACATACATGAACACATAGCACACATACACGCACATGAACATGTACATTCCTGCACACACACAGCACAAATCCACACACATGCACACATACACACACTCACACACATGCACATGCATATACAGGCACATGCACACAAACATAATTACTTAAAAAAATCTTAAGATGTTTTCATGAAATTAATACTTCTACTAAACTCTTTTATATTTAGAGTTCTTTTATTTGGAAATTATTAACTAAAATACCATTTAGGCCAGAGGACAAGACCACACAGCAACTTCTCATTTTCTTGTTGAGATCTGGATTTAAAGATTCAGTAATGCTTCCTGGATCATGTTTTCTCATCCAAGCAGCAGGCAGAGAAGCCTGATCACTGACATGCTCCACTTTCTGACACAAAACATTGACTGTCTGAAAAGCTAGATGCTACAGATGCTATTGATGTACTTGAAACGCTGGCCTTTGAAAGCCATCATCGTGTTCATTCCATTTGCTTGTTGGTTTACTTTATGCACCATGTATAATAAAAAGGTAACCTTCAAAGCTGAAGACTAGCTAAAGTTTTAATAAGATTGTGACAATCATTAACGTATTTACTCATTTCCAGGCGCTTGTATTAAAGCATGAGTTTTAATTTTCCTTTCTTTGTTCAATTTGGTATTCTAGTAAGTTCCGGTATGCCCTTGGAGATGATTCTCAGTCCTCTATCTCCTCGAGTGATTCATCTATGCTCTTTTGAAGCTGGTTAAGGTTTAGAGATGAAAGACATACACAAGGCTAAGAAGGAACCAGGAGAATCAGAACACTAGATTTTAGAACAGAAGTTTCTTGTATATAACGGTAGGGGGAAAGCCTCATAGAGACAGCCTCCAAACGATATGGAATCTAGATCTGTAGGAAGAACAGGACTACATGCAAATTTGGTATTTAATTTATATTTTATATATGGAAAATACATGGAAAAACACTTCAGAACTTAACTTATAGAAAGCATATTACTACTTCACGATGTGTTCATAAAACAGCCACACAGGGAATGGAACAATTGAAAGTCCCTAGCTCTGCTAGATACAGGATTTTAATTTCAGAAAGCATTGCAAATTTCTGTATGTTTTTGTTGCATTGCTTATAACATTTGAAGCCTACTTACTGTATATACCTATTGTTTTCTCTAAGACAAAATTTTTAACACTGAGTATAAAATAAGAAAATTGCATGTCAATATTTAAATTTGCTTTTGGTAAAAAAAAAATGAATGGAATTCAAGTCTACTATTTGTAGCTAGAATAATGATTGTTGTCTTAGGGTTTCTATTCCTGCACAACATCATGACCAAGAAGCAAGTTGGGGAGGAAAGGGTTTATTGAGCTTACTTCCACATTGCTGTTTATCACCAGAGGAAGTCAGGACTGGACTCAAGCAGGTCAGGAAGCAGGAGCTGATGCAGAGGCCATGGAGGGATGTTTCTTACTGGCTTGCTTCCCCTGGCTTGCTCAGCCTGTTCTTTTATAGAGCCCAAGACCTCCAGCCCAGGGATGGCACCACCCACAAGGGGCAATTGAGAAAATGCCCTACAGCTGTATCTCATGGAGGCACTTCCCCAACTGAAGCTCCCTTCTGTGATAACTCCAGCCTGTGTCAAGTTGACACACAAAACTAGCCAGTACAATTGTTTAGATAATTTTGAAGAAATGGGAGTCTGTTAGCACAGGTGTTTCTAGAGGCTTAGGTCTCTGTTGACAATTTTATTTTGTTAGAGTAATACAATAGTTCTTGTTTTTTTCTCTGCATATGTTATCACAGGGGTGAGGTTTTTATCAGACTATTTACAAACCAAAACAAGGAGTTTATTTTTATAAGGAGGTAAGATCTATTTTAGTGATTATAAAGATTATTTATCCATAATTTTAAGTGAGAATACATTTTTAAAGTATAAACTTTTCAGAAATGCATTGAAAGACAGTGTGTTCTTACAAAATTTGCCCACCAATGTAGGTTGCAACTTCTCATCATCAATCTCATAAATTAGCTTTATTATTTGGCATGGTTGGTCTTGATTGTCAACTTGACCTGATGTAGAGTCACTTGGAGGGTGTAGTGAAGGTGCTTTCAAAGAGGATTAACAGAGGTAGAAGACCTACCATCAACATGATAGAAACGTCCAACAATGATTCTACACAGGAAGAGGTGCCAGGAAATAAAACAACCCTGCCTACCTTCACTTGGATCAAGCTTTTGGGTCTGGTCTGTCAATGCTGCTGCCAACTGCCCTGGGACTAAACTCCAGCTTCAGTAGCTTTCCAGTATAGATTAAATACTTGTGAATTACAGGAAAATTTCAGGCTCTCAATATTATTAAGAGGCAGTGGAGACATCCAGCTCTATTCTACACCTCTCCAGCATGCATTTGACCACTGTTGGAATTTATAGCTCGCGCACGCACACACACACACACAAACACACACACACACAAAGTTGTCTGTTTCTCTAGAAACCCTGCCTAGGATTTAAACTATCGTAGTGTTTAAAGTATATGCACAGCCTTAGAAATTTGAAATGTGACTGTTACAAATAATTCCCTAAAACAACAGCTTCAATTTTGTCTGCTTAGAGCAGAAGTGTCTGGCTGAGAGCACAATCAAGACTGCTTGGTTTATGTCAGCCAGTGAAGAGCAGTCATGGGCATTTCTAATTCCTGATAACAGTTGTCACTGGGGGCTTATCTATGTCTTTCTTCACTTCATAGCAAACTCATTGATTGTCATAGTATCAGCTCTAATTCAGGACCGGAAGTAAATTCACTTTTAGACAATACAGTCTCTTTCTGCAGAAACATGTGGCTAAGGGATTCTTAGAGTCTTGATAGTGACAGTTTATGCTAAGATAGTGAGAACACAGGTGCAGGACTAAGTTCATCAGGTAGACACAGATGGCCTACCATGGTTCATTTGAGTCACTGAGAAACCTCAATTCTTTTTTTTTGTTTTTTAGAGTATCTTGGAGAAATATTATAAATTACACAGTTAAATACAGAACATGGAAAGGTAAAGAATAAAGAACAAGTTAGCCTTCAGCAAGTTTCTAGAACTGACTGTTTTCTCTCTTATACAATTTGTTTTACTCATTCTAGAAACTCCTCTCAACTTCATTATAAGGAAAGTATACTAACTTGGTTGCATAATTTGAGAGGAAATTATAAGAAAATTCTATTTTGTTGATAAATTTTACTCCTGAATTTTGTATCTGTAAATTTGTAAATACACATTTAATTTGTATTAAATTATTAATCCTTTTTCTCTCTAGGTTTTTCCTGAGTTGATGCATATGCTACTTTTTTTTAAAATTACATGTTTTCTTTATTTACAATATCTCCTTTCCCAGGTTCCCCTCCAAAAAAACCCAAAAACCAAAAACAAGCAAACAAACAAAAACTGAAAAATAAAATAAAATTAAATGAAAAAAAAACTAAAACAAACCCCTGTTCCCTCCCTCCTCCCCCTGTTCACTACCCCACTTCCTCCTGCTTACTGACCCTGGCATTCCTCTACACTGGGTCACAGAACCTTCACAGCGTGAAGGGCCTCTCCTCCCATTGATGACAGACTTGGCCATCCTCTGCAATACATATGCTGCTGGAGCCATTGTTTAGATGTATCACATTGTTTGTATCCATCCCTCTGTTGAGGGACATTTGGGTTGTTTCTAGTTTCTGACTGTTATAAATAAGACTTAGCCCATTTATTGCCTATGTAGAGGAGAACTATTGATTTCTAGCCACTTTACTGATGGGATTTGTCAGCAAGAGGAGGTCTCTGCTAAAATTCTTGGGGTCATGTATGCATACTATTCTATCATCTGTGAATAATGATACTTTGACTTTTTCTTTTCCAATTTGTGTTCTCTTGATCTCCTTCAGTTGTTTTACTGCTCAATATAGAACTCCAAGTATTATATTGAAGAAATATTTAGAGAGTAAACAGCCTTGTCTTGTAACTGGTTTTAGTCCAAATGCTTCAAGTTTATTTCCATTTAATTTGATGTCAGCTATTATCTTGCTGTGTATTGCCTTTATTGTGTTTAGGTATGTACCTGTATTCCTGCTCTCTCCAAGACTTTTATCATGAAGGGGGTGTTAGATTCTGTCAAAACCTTTTTTACATCTAATGAGATGATCCTCTCATTTTATTTTCTTTCAGTTTCTGTATCTTCTGTTTTAACCAACAAAAAAAAAATAGAATAAACTGGCAGCATATATTATTATACATAATTAAGTAAATAAGTATAATATGTGTTTATAATTAAGCCTGTGATCCATACACATATGGACCCATATATACATATATTTATGGGATTAAAGTCAGTGGAAATCAGACAGTCATGCAATTTTCACTCCCTTTTTTTGTGGGGACCTGAGAGATCCCAACAAAGAAGTAATCATTTTAGAATTTCTGGATACATGATATTTTTAGCAATCATGTTGACTAATGATATATATTTTTATGAATATAGAATTAGACACTTTACACTGAGGCCTGCTCCCATCCAGGCAAGAAGGAATAAATGGTGATTGTGAAAGGGATAGTGAGTGAAGAGACACACAGTGAGAAGACACAGAAAGATGCATGTGTGGTATGCATAGATGGCCAGGGTGTGTTCCAGAAGTTGGCTGGCTTCCCAAAGGTCTCTCAGGAGATAAGTTGGATATAGTTTCAACTGCAGTAAAGAGGAAGACCGAGAACTTAATTTTAACATGTTGCACAAGATTTTAAAACATTTGAAAGGCCTGACAAAACGCTGAATTAAATCAGTCTAGGTCTCAGATGAGGTCCAGTTTGCCTCTCATGGTTTGTGATGGAGAGTGTGATTCTCTGTGCCTGTGAGGCTGGCCCCATCAGTGGGACGATGGAATAATGCCCATCACAGATAAGACCTACAGGCAAGTAAGAGTTCTCCAGCTGCACGCTATTACCTACATTCAACTATTAATTTCTTTCATTTACTATCTTTCCCTGTCAGCTGCCTGGCATCGTCGTGGGCAAGACTGATATATTGGATATATTTGTAAGGTAAAGTTCATTTCAGATAATTTGCTAAAGGATGGGCAATGCAAAAGCTATCTCTTGTTGTAAAATGTTGGCGTTATGATTTGGAAGTTAAATCTCTCTGGTGTTGGCAACAAAATGGTATTTGTCAAATACTCAAAACACATTTTTTAAGGCTATAGACATGAAATACCTAGTCACCGCTTACACTAGATACTATGGATCCACAGATTACAATGCTTAAATTCTAGAACTTGGGGCTGACATTCTGAGAGTTTATGACACCTTCAGAATTTTAAACACCATTCTTGCAAAAGACCTTCAAACAACATCTTTTAAGAGACTGCTAGGGATTACGTTCCCATTTGTTCTTCCTGTAAAGAATTTTTGTCGTTGCTTTTCTGATACTCAAGTCAGTCAGAATATAATTCTCTACATTAGAAATAAAAAGGTTTTCCAGTGAAATACAGAGTAAGCACATATCACTATTATTAATTCATAAATGAGAGAAGTGGCAGGGTTATAAATCTGGTTTAAATGTCTTCAGGATATGTATTTCTGTATATTTTAGAATTTGCTATGCTATAGGGACATAAACAATTCATTGGGAGAGTTTGTTTCTGTCTGAGACCTCTGTCTCCTCACACAAATCTACATTTTTGCAATAAACTTCAGGAATCCTGGATTTTAATAGATTACAATAAAAGTAACATTAGCTTATAAATTAAAACATTCTTTCTAAGCATCATATATTCATATTTTAAATCAATGCTCATTACAGATAATTAAAAAATAATCTGTATGGCAGCAATTGTAATACATAAATTTTAAAAACTTTAAAGTTATCACATAACCATGAAATTTAAGTTTTAAAAATAATATTGACACAAGGTATAAGATTCTGAATCAGCAAATTGAAGAAACATCAAGAGTTCTTGAAAGTTAAACATTTTCTACTAAGATTTATTATTTCTTTTCAAAGAGTAACTGATTTCAGACAAAAATATTGCTGTATATTTTAGAATCTGTCATGGGCCACTACATCCATAAATGCTATTTCTAAAAATATATGTTTTGATGACAATAAATTTAAAAAATTTTAAAAATCAGCAATAGTATTGATGTATCTGACGAATTTCCTGGTCTCAGGTACATCAGGAATGAGTGTGAGTTCATGAATATTGACCAAATAATTCTCTGTGCTAGACGTTCTGGGCTTGCAATATCCAAGAGACTGTGGAACTTTAAAATGGCTGCGGCATTAATTTTGAGATTTTATGAGATAATATAAACTTGACTTAAAAATCTATGAATCATAACGTTTATAGGGTTGTTGAAAAACAGCTTACATGCACTTGCATGCAAATTTGCTATTAATAATGCTAATCCATGTGGAGTACCAATTTTCCAAAGATTTAATTTGCCTGGTAACAAAGTGGTTAGGATGCAAGCATCCTTTCTAAGAGTTTCTTATTTTAGAGGAGAGTATTTGAAATGCTTTGTTGTCAGATATTTCAGTATAGTCATTCTTAAAATGAATGTTTAATTCCTATGAAATCCAAGATACCTGTTATGCAGACGAGTTTATCAACCCAGCTATGACTACAATTTCACTCCCCCGACAAGTACTGTTTAAGGACCATGGTATAGCAAATCACAGATTCATCTGATGTAGCTGTTTGTATTCTCATGCCAATTAGGTTACCCAAAACAACTTGTTTGCAGGGTCCCACCCCCAGTTGGTTCTGATCGGTAAATAAAGATGCCAACAGTTAATTGTTGGGGAGGGAGACAGAGGTTGGACTTTAGAATTCCAAGCAAGGAACCAAAGAGGAAGAAGGAGAGGAAGAGAGAGAGCCACCGTGGCGAGGAAGGAAGAAAGACACTTTGCCTGTAGAAAGTGCTGAGGGACAGGAGCACATCCACCATGTAGGAGGGGGAAAGGCAGCCCCAAGAGGGCTCCCGGCTGGGTCTAGGGCAGCAGGAATAGAATATAGATTTTATAAGCTTTCACTTGGGGATATCAGAGGGTGGATCAGCCACATGGAAGTTCGGAACAGGACCAGCCATTGAGCTGTTTAAGGCATATAAAGGTACAAAAGCTTTGTGTGTGTGTGTGCGTGTGTGTGTGTGTGTGTGTGTGTGTGTGTGTGTGTGCTTATTTCATTAGGGAACCCAGAACATTGGGGTGGGTAACGAGGAATGTGCACTGCCACCACTGCCACCAGGATCTGTTTTAGTAGCAATAACTGGATTCAGCTACAATCAGAGAAGCGTTTTTGGCCATTTCAGCACAACTAGCATTCTATATGCATTAAGAAAATGCTGCTGTTGCTGCTGCTGCTGCTGCTATAGCTGTATGTAAATCCTGTGTTAGAGGAGGATGAAGGCCTGGAAAGGTGCTTTCTAAAGCACCTTGTTTTGTTTTTGACATTTGATTGCTAGTAGTTGGCAGGCCCCTCCAGCTCTCTCCACTTCTGCTCTACATCTGATCAAGCAGATATGAAAACCTGGATGTTCCTCATTTTGACACAGACTGGAAGTTAAAACCATGCACACCCTTATCCAAGCTACAGAAAAAGAAGATGCACATAAACCTCATTGACATAATAAAGACCAGTGTCAGTTTCTTTTCTACTTGTGTGTGCTTTTTAAGAACTTGCTTATCAAATTTGTGCTATTCTTAGAAAACTTTACTACACTGGGTTTCATGTTTTCTTGGTGTGTATGTATGTGTATGTGTGTGTGTAAATATGGTTAGTTTCAATATGAGAATAAAATTTTGGATATAGTAGGATATTAATCAGTAGATTGAAGTGCCTGTCAGTGGGAGAGAATGTGATTTGGGAGACAATTATGACAAAGTCTCACCAAAATGAAGCAATTAACAGAACCTGAAGAAAGCCGACTCCTGTGGGATGAGATTCTGGAGATGAAAACAGAAGAAGAACTCAAGACTGTGTTCAACCAGAATAATAGCAATGGAAGGAGAGAATGAGGCAAAATTTCCTGGATCACTTTGAGTAGTTATTGGTTTTTATCTGAAACAAAGACTTAGAGAATTTGAGAAAACCAAAGTTGCTAACTTTCAGTATATTGCTATTTTCTCAGTTGTTATTTTTGGAGCTATTAAAGTTGTGCCTGCTTATGTGTGAACATAGGGACTTTGGAAAGAACTGACAACTAAGTGCACATGAGGATGGATGTATATGTCAGGATTCTCTAGAGTAACAGAATCTATAGGATGAATCTTTATAGAGATAGGAATAGAATATACTAGAATGAGTTATGGTCCAGCTAATTGAACAATGGTTGGCTATGAGTTGAAAGTCCAAGAATCCAGTAGGTGCTCAGTCCATGGAGTATAATGTCTCAGCTGGTCTTCACTATATGCTGGAATCCTGAAGAAGTAGGCTTTGATGCCAGTGAAGGAATGGACTTGCTAGCAAGCTGAGATTAGGGAAGCAAAGAACAAAAGCTTCCTTCTTCCATGTCCTTATATAGGCTTCCAACAGAAGGTGTGGCCCAGATTCGTGGTGAGTTCTTCCATCTTAAATGACCTAGAATAAAGGTATGTCTTCTTGCAGCTTAAAATACTTGGATTAAAGTCATAATACTGTAAACCAGGTCAAAGGCCTATTTCTGAAAAGTATATAACCTTAATTTGAAGTACGAAAGGATGGCCATTTAAATTTTAGTGGACATCCTTCCCAGTATCCCAGGATAATGACTTGTGACTGTACCTTACCTGCCTTCCTCTAGAAGTTCTCAGTCCATCCTTTCCTGTCCTCGCTAAAGATTGTATACAAAAATTCTGGCCCTGAGATGTCAATGAAGGCTACCTTACTCATAATGGTACAGCAGAGCTGTCTGCCCTTCAAATGTTCTCCAGGATAGTGTTGTTCAGGGCATTGTTACATAGTAATTGATTTTTACACATAAGAAAGACTTGAAGCATGTTTGCCAATGACTGGAGGACATATACACATGATGATGGAATGTGAAATCAATACTAATTCATAATAGATCGATATTCGAATTCATACATAGATATTGTAGTTATGGGATTTCTGTCCTAAAGTTTGATTTTTCTCAAAGAATTGTGCAGGTAGAGATCAAATACATAGAGAACATATCAGAACCCTGGGGATTTGTGATTTTAACCTTTAACTATTGAAGCCAAGGGCAATGAATATTGTCCCTGCTACTTAACATTTTCATGGCTGATCTGGTCATTAGACCTATAGCAAGTGCTATTAAATATCAAGGGGCTGTAATTACATGGATCACATAGTTGCCTTTGGTGATTTTTTTTCATCTTTTATACAGAGTACAGATCCCAGTATTTGTTGCATTCTGTTACAAAATGTGCTTAAACTTTCAATTATTGACTTTTTGCTAAAGTTCACATTTGTTGCTTCATCTTAATAATCTGTAGTGTTGTTCTGGAATGAGACAGATTGTTGGACAATTTTTGAAGATATGAAAATATTCAACTGGGTTGTATCTTCTAAAATGGTAAATTTTATAATGCTGACTATATCACAAAGAAGATGTTCTGTATATTAAAAGATAGAAGCATCTTACATAGACCCTTATCCTGCTGATCACCTTAGAAAGGAGGGTTCTGGTCAGCATGATGCATGTCTCCAGTTTTATGAGCACTTGGGAATCACCAGGACAGTGCTGAGTGATGCCATCATCATGTTCAATGCTTGCTGCTTCCTTCTCTCTACACTCAGGGTCATAAATAGCTAATAGGTATTTTACATCATCTCAATAGCAGAGTGGAAATGTGATTTACTAGTTTTGACCTCATCATAGAATAAAAAGTGCCCAATTTAAATAGCTGTCTAAAAGTGATGTATGGCCTTACCATAATGTCCTCTTGAATGTGATGACACTATTTTGCTACTAAGCTGAAATCAGAATAATACTTTAATACTTATTTAAGATTACACATCAATTGTAAAGCTCAAGTTACATAGATCTTTGTGCCCTCTTTTTTCATGTGTGTCAGTAAGTTGTTTCTTGTCTGTTATTACTATTGAGAAAAAAATAATCCCCAGGATATTTCAAGGTAGTTACTGACAAATTGAAGTTACAAACTTGTCATCCATATCAGCAGGTTCATACATTATTTCTTGTTATCTTTGTGTCTTAGGGGACAATAAGAAGCACCGGCTTGTGGGTACTTAACTCAAGTTGATTATCAGTCTGTTTCTATTATTTCCTCATTTTACCAAAGCTGTGAATTATTTCACTTTGAGCCTGCTGCTGAGGCAGACTAAAGCTCACCTGCCACCTGGACCTGCTCATATACCCATTGGATAATAATAGGAGCATATTCCAGAGTTTTCTATAGTCCCTTAACTTAAAGTTACAGGGAAAAATGATCCCATATTTGATACCAGGCTCTTATTGCAATAACATTGCTTCAGTCTAAATTGAGTAACCATTTGGACAATTCAACATTTGTTTCACATTTCACCAAATATCCTATTTACTCTTCTGTACTTTCAACAACCTGTGGTAAGACATTATCTATAGCTTTGTAATTAATAGTGACATTGAGTTTATTCTGACTTTAATGATTTTTTTTGCAAAAATATTTAACTATATTCTGAAAGTAAAGTTCATCACCCTTCACAAAATCTTCATTTCCAATTCTCCTCACACTCTGTGACAGATCCATGCATCTTATATGACGTTATGAATATTTCCTTCCTACTTTTTTTAATTAACTGTGCCCAGTTAGCCCTTTTGATTTCTGATTTCTAAGGCTTATCTCCAAGATACTTAGCTGCTAGCTCAGAATCTCCCCTTCAAGGTTACATTTTATATTAAAAGACACAACACATGCACAGCCTTTGCATCAAAGAGGGCATTTGGAATGGTGTAAATTTGGAAGAGTCCACCAACTAACTGAACCTAAACCCTGTTCTTCCTCCTTCCTGTTAGTGACTGTGGATACAGATTAATACTTCTACAACATAACCCTGTCTTTCATGATCCTCCTGACCTCTTGCCTCTAAAAATTCAGTGCATTTCTGTGTGTGTGTGTGTGTGTGCATGAGAGATAGATAGATAGATAGATAGATAGATAGATGTGGCCAACACCAGCCACGTAAACTCCATACATCTGCGCAACGCCAGCCACATAGGCATGTTTACTCTGCACACCTGCGTATGCTTGCCTTTCCTGCTGCACCCTCTCCAAATGGGTGACGCAGTGGTCAGCAGACACTGCTGAGCCAATCAGGCATCGACACATCCACACAATAGGGTTTATAAGCCGACCGCTCCAGAGGGCAGGGTCTTTCTCTTGCTTCAAACTTGGGCGCTCCTAATAAAGTGTGGTTGAGAAGAATCCTGCTGTTGTCGTTGTCCTTCCTGCTGGCAGGTAGACACGACAAGTGCCAGTGGTACAGAGAGCTTTAACATCAGGTGATAGAGAAACCAACCCCTCACTCACTCTTTACATCTTCCTTTGTGCCTTTCTTAACACCAGAACAAAGTCAGACCTTCCCTATCTGATCATTCCATGTTCCTTTCCATGAACTGCTTTCACAAAGACTTGTTCAGAAACATCCTCATATTTTTATGGAATTTGGTGTTTCTCTTAATTCATTCCCATGCTTAAGAATTCAGTTCTCCTGGTCTGCCTTCTAACAGCTCCTCATCCCATTCCTCCTCCCTGATCTCCAAGAGGATGTCCCCACCCTCTCACTTCACCAACAACTGGACTGTTAAAAAAAGATTAAAGATGAAGACGAAAGAAAGAAAGAAAGAAAGAAAGAAAGAAAGAAAGAAAGAAAGAAAGAGAAAGAAAGAAAGAAAGAAAGAAAGAAAGAAAGAAAGAAAGAAAGAAAGAAAGAAAGAAAGAAACTGCCACCATGAGATCCAGTTGTAAGGCATTTTCTCAATTAGCAATCAATGGGGGCAGGCTCAGCCCATTTGTGGATGGTACTATCCCTGGGCTGGTAATCCTGGTTTCTGTAAGAAAGCACCTCTCCATGACTTCTGCATCAGCCCCTGCTTCCAGGATCCTGTCCTGTGTGAGTTCCAGTCATGACTTCGTTTGGAGATGAACAACAATATGGAAGTGTAAGCCAGATAAATTCTTTCCTCCTTCCCACAAATGAATTCAGCTCACCACAGTTTGAATAACAGTTCTTTGAGAAGCTACAGTGTCTTTGCCAAGCTGATGCTAGAACTTGATGCTCTTTACAGCAGCAACAGGAAAGCAAACTTAGAAATAAAGTAAGAGCATAAGGACCATAAGAAATACACAAGAAGTCTAGACAGGAGCTCAGTAGGCTTATCTGAACCCTGCTCTGTCAATGGGCTGAATGTCCTTTAGAAGCTAGGGCTTTTTGTCACAGAGCTAACTATTTATCTAGTTTAAGGCTCTAAGAAGCCCAAGTAAGGGTCATCCCCTCAATCTCACATAACAAACTCTTTTTTTTTCATATTTTAAAAATGTTTTATTTATGCTCTGAGAATTTTCTATAGGTGTAGACTGGATTATGATTATACCCATTTCCTCTCCAACTCTCTCAAGACCCACACTGCAAACATGCCAGTCCCACACTAAGATGAGCATATTGCATCCATCAAACATCAATCAGGTGACAGTCAAGTTCAAAACCTTTGCCTTGAAAAATACTAGAAATTTCTCACCAAAGGTAGAGGAGGCACAGGAAATGATATTTGAACTCACAAACAACAACAAAACACGAGAGTAAAATGATTTTTATATTTAAAAGATAAACCAGTGTTTGTAATAGGTTATGTAAACCTGGATGCAGCATTAAATATGATTTCTACAGATTTTTTAAACTATGTTTTTGAAAGTAGTAAAACTTGGCTGTAATTGAGCACACTGAAGTGTGATGATAAAGCAGCCCTGGCTAGTGTTAGGTAGCTTTTCTGTCATGAATAAGTCTGTAAAGTTTATCAAGGAGATTGCTAGATCTTTAATGTGTGTCTAGAAAGTATCCTAAGTATCAATTATTATTATTATTATTTTGATTATTTTCAAGACAAGGATTTATTTGTCTGGGAACTCACTCTATAAATCAGGTTAGCCTTCAACTCACAGATATTCATCTGACTTTACCTCCAAGTGTTGGAATTAAAGGTTTATACCACCACTGGCCTCTGTAAGTATTTATTCTCTTAATATTTCCTGTGAGGTAGGTACCACTTCTCCAAATTTTACAGATAAAGAAATGTACTAGAAAGTGAAACGATGTCACTCAGTGCTACAAAGAAAGAAGCTGGTAGAACTGGAACTGAGTTCCAGGCAGCCTACCCTTGCACCCAGGAGCTTTGAATCCTGGTGAGCTATCTTCTGGCTGCCAACTTTAGCAAGAGCTGTGACCTGATCTACTGTCATGCAAATTATGCAGATTTAATATTGCCAACTGCTCAAAACAAGTCCTAGAGTCAGTAATATCATAGAGATTGATATTGTTGGAAGTTGTATCTTAGTATATTGGTTTTTCCCCTTAAGATGTTCATTATCATGTTATCTTTTACTAAAAATAAAAGATGGAAATGTTACCAGCATAATATGAAAAATAAGAGGTGAACTACACAGAAACAGAATAAAACATGCAAACAGTGATAACTCAATGTTTCTTTGAAGACATGACTTCTTAAATATCAGAAGATTATTTTGTGGATGTTGCTTTAATTATTTTTTTTTCTTTTTTTCTTTTTCTTTTTTTTTTCTTTTTTTTTGGTTTTTCCAAGACAGGGTTTCTCTGTGTAGCCCTGGCTGTTCTGGAACTCACTCTGTGGACCAGGCTGGCCTCGAACTTAGAAATCCACCTGCCTCTACCCCCCCAAGTGCTGGGATTATAGATTTACTTATTCTTCATTGGAAGAAATTACCAAAAGTAACTCTGTCAATTGCCCGACTTTCAAGAGTCTGTTATCTCTGGTCTACCACTGCCTCAAGTAAGTTCTTGAGTAGGTTCTTATAAAGTCAGAATAAAAAAAATTAGCAGGGTAAACTTTTGCCTGCAGCCTCCAAGGAAAAACTGCTTATAAGATCATTCACATCACTGTCAGAACTTAGTCTCTGCAGCCATAGATCTGACATGTTTGTTTTCTTTTTTTTTTTTCAATCCTAGAAATTTATTAGAAATTTCTTTGTGCATTTAAAAAAAAAAACAATATTATTGACAATTGTGAATACTGAATTCTAGGAAAGACACATATTCATCAAGGTAGAATATATTTTTTTCTTTTTTTTCTTTTCTTTCTTTTTTTTTTTTTTGAGGAGGAATCTGGTTTTTATTTCTGGGAAATAGCAATACTTTTCATTACATCTCACAATCTGCAAGAGAAGGGAAAGTGCAGTGGAGACCATGGATGGACATCTTGGCTCTTACTGTAGGGGCATGGAAATGGTAAGGACCCAGCTTTGATGGACAGGAATCAAGACAACAAGATCCCTTGTGCCTGGGGTAGGATTACAGGCAACAGCACTTGTGGTTTAAGTTCACTTCCTCAAGGAGAGGACTCCATGGACTGACCATGATTCCCAACATGGCCAGAAAACCATCAATCCCACTCATAGGACAGATGATCAAAGGAGCTGCGCTCTTCCCTCCCGAGTAACTTAGGCTGAAGTAGGGCCAGACTGGCCCACAGAAGGTAGCATGAGAGAAAGTAAAGGTATGGCACCTCTCTGTCACATTGTAGAAGGAAACCTCACCAGCATCATAGTCCAAGAAAATCCCTACCCTCTGGAGAGGGGTTTGTAGGGGGAGTGCAGTTATCTGGGATGTAAGAGCCCAATATTCTTTCCCATACCAGAATGACACTGCCCAGAATCCATTCTGGGGGGCTGAGGTCACCCTACCTTTTTGTCCTTCTCGGCCACTTAGTGTTCTTTATGCATGGCTCTTACCATCTGAGTGATTACAATGTCTGCATTCTTTCCTGTGTTTCTAATCTTTCCTTTTCCCCAAGCTAGAGGAATCTCTGCCTTTAAAAGGGTCATACGTCAAGTAATAACATAATCACATCTGTGGGTTTAAGAATGGGAGCTAACTTCCATGAGGCACAGGATTTACAATCTAGGACCAGACAAAATGCAAGCCAAGTAGGTTGGGGAGAATTAAGACATGTGCTTACATCACTGGTGAAATGAGGTAGAGCAGTGACTAAGACTGTACTTAGTGTGACCATTGAAAAGGAAATTCATCAACTCTTGCCTGGAGGTTTATCAAAATGAGTGACCCACTTTTTATAATTTGGTCACGCTCAAAAGTGAGTCACTCTTAATTCAAGAAGGCTAAACTCTCTCAAAGTGAACTCTGTTAAAATTTCACAGACATGTCAGAGAAGTTTCTGCTGGGCATTTAATTCCAGTTGCTTCTTGTGGTGGCTTTTCTAACACTCATGACTTGTATTAACTTGAAATTGAAATATGTATTTTCTTAAACTCAGTTAACAGAAAAAAAAAACCTGGTAAAAGTCCTGACAAAAAGAGATTTAGATTGAAATGGTTCCATCTATTTCTTCTTTAAATTAAAATGAGAAGGTGACTAACACATGGGAGTCATTTTTAAATGGCCACCAAGTCAGAAACCCTAGGTTACAGGAGATGTTTGTCTGAAAAGGAGGCCATCTCACCATATCTGTTTCCTCAAACAGACATGGTTTTCTCATACTTGTGTGACAGCTTTCTGTATCTGGGAAATGAAAAACCCCAAGCCACTGGTCTCTTTCTAGACAGTAGCACCTACAGCACATCAGAAGTAGGATGTAACCATTTTAAATAGGCAAACTATGTTAAACCTTCCTTCTTGTCTTTTGATTTAGATTCTCATCCCTGTACCTAATTAGCTAACTGGTCTCCCATAGCTACTGTAAGGAGTTGGTGACCAAGAATATGTGCTTAGCTTAATTAGTAAGGCTTTTATTTAAAGCACTCAGTTCAATTACCCAAACAGGGTGGTGCTGACTGACAATTGCCTCAAATACATCAGGGCTGAATGCTACTACACGAGACTGACTCTGTTCTAGATGATCTCAATGGTTCTCCTACTCTTTCTATGTCCACTTACCTTTTTTCTTTCATCACCTCACCTTCAAATAAATTGTGTGCTCTACTTCTTTAGCAAACAACTTCACACTCAGCTAGTGATGGTTTATGTATGCAGTTAGCTCATATTCTGTCTTGTGAGTTAGTCAGGGTTCCTTGTGCAATCTTCAAGTGTATAGAAAACATCTGGGAAATGTCAACTTGTCTATTATTATTGAACTAAAACAAAAGAGGTTATGATTATATATGAACAGTATACGTACCATTGATATAATACTAATATTTTAAATGTTGTCCCGAACCATGATTCCAATGCCAAAAGAAATCCATGGGATATCATCCATGTTATGTACTTGATTTAAATTAAATTAACATAATTGTGTGCATGCTTTAGTTTTTGATGTCACATTTTGTTAATCTTCACAACAACTTGCGCAGGAAGAACAAGTATAAACAGAAGTTTGGGGAAACAGTGTCCATGTTCCTCAGCTCATTTGATCTTTGGACAGGGTCCTCTCAGCCTGTCTGGTCTTCAGAAAGCTTATCTAGTGGCCCTGAGACTCTGACTTTCCTTTCCTTTAGCACTTTGGAAGCTAGTAATTACATTTTTCTCTGCTCCTTTGAGGTGTTAATTTTCTCTCAGCCTCTTGTCAGTTTTACAACCCAGAAAATGTTTCTCTCAAGGACTTAGAAGCTATGTCTTCAGAATATAATTATTCAGAAAGATAGTGTCTCCAATGGCCATTCTCCAGGGAGAGCAGGGTTCTAAAGTGCCACTTAGCAAACAGATGGCCTAATCAAGCTGACCTTCTTTCCTACAGAACTCTTATGTTACTTTCATATTAGATCCTCAAGTTCTTTTTTATTTATTTATTTATTTTTTATTAAATGTTTTCTTTATTTACGTGCCATACAGTATCTTCTTTCCCAGGTTCTCCTATGAAAAAAAGAAGAAAAATAAAACAAAACCAAAAACAAAAACAAACCTCTGTTCCCTCCCCCTCCCCCTGCTCACCACCCACCCTCTCCTTCTTACTAGCCTGGCATTCCCTTACACTGGGGCATAGAACCTTCACAGGGCCTCTCCTCCCATTGATGACTGACTTAGCCATCCTCTACAATACATATGCTGCTGGAGCCATTAGTCCCACCGTGTATACTCTTTGGTTAGTGGTTTAGTCCCTGGGAGCTCTGAGGGTACTAGTTAGTTCATATTGTTATTCCTCCTAAGGGGCTGCAAGCCCTTCAGCTCCTTGGGTCCTAACTCTAGCTCCTTCATTGGGGACCCTGTACTCAGTGCAATGGATGGCTGTGAGCCTCTACTTCTGCATTAGTCAGGTACTGTTAGAGCTTCTCAGGAGAGAGCTATATCAGGCTCCTGTCATCCAACACTTGCTGGTATCCACAGTAGTGTCTGGATTTGATGATTGAATATGGGAAGGATTCCCAGGTAGAGCAGTATCTGGATTGTCCTTCCTTCAGTTTCTGCTCCATAGTTACTCTCTACAACTCCTTCCATGGGAATTTGTTCTCACTTTTATGAAGGTATGATCTGACTGATGTGTGGTATAATCTCAGGGTTGTTTGGATTTGCCTTTCCCTGATGACTAAGGATATTAAACATTTCTTTAGGTGCTTCTCAGCAATTCAGTATTCCTCAGTTGGGAATTCTTTGTTTAGCTCTGCACCCCATTTTTTAATATGGTAATTTGGTCCTCTGGAGTCAAACTTCTTGAGTTCTTTGTATATATTGGATATTAGCCCTCTATCAGATATAGGATTGGTAAAGATCTTTTCCTAATTTGTTGGTTGCCTTTTTGTCCTATTGACAGTGTCTTTTGCCTTACAGAAGCTTTGGAATTTTATGAGGTCTCATTTGTCAATTCTTGATCTTAGATCATAAGCTATTGGTGTTCTGTCCAGGAAATTTTCTCCTGTGCCTATGTGCTCGAGGCTCTTCACCACTTTCTTCTCTGTTAGTTTCAGTGTATCTGGTTTTATGTGGAGGTCCTTAATCCACTTGGACTTGAGCTTTGTGCAAGGAGATAGGAATGGATCAATTTGTATTCTTCTACATGATAACCACCAGTTGAGCAAGCACCATTTGTTGAAAATGCTGTCATTTTTCCACTGGATGGTTTTAGCTCCTTTGTCAAAGATCAAGTGGCCATAGGTTTGTGGGTTCATTTCTGGGTCTTCAATTCTATTCTATTGATCTACCTGCCTGTTGCTGTAGCAATACCATGCAGTTTTTTTTTGTTTTTGTTTTTGTTTTTTGTTTTTATCCCAATTGCTTTTTAGTACAGCTTAATGTCTGGGATGGTGATTCCACCAGAGGTTCCTTTATTGTTGAGAATAATTTTGGTTATCCATGTTTTCTTGTTATTCCAGATGAATTTGCAAATTGCTCTCTCTAAGTCTGTGAAGAATTGAGTTGGAATTTTAATGAGGATTGCATTGAATCTGTAGATTGCTTTCGGCAAGATGGCCATTTTTACTATATTAATCGTGCCAATCCATGAGCATGGGATATCTTTCCATCTTCTGAGATCTTCATCAATTTTCTTTTTAAAAAATCTTTTCTTTACATGTATATTTGGGAAATATTGGTGAATGTGTGTGTGTGTTGGGGAGGGAAAACAGAGGGAGATTTTCAAGTATGGGTAATGGAATTTCTGTGGCCAGAAAGCAGAAAGAAGCTAACTTATTACACAAGAGGGAGGAATATATGTGTGTATCTGTGTGTATATGGTGATTGACAGATTAGGACTTCAGTGATATATAGATATTGATATACATTTTGAAATGATGTAGACCCAGTATATGATTACCTTACCTTGGGCTAGCTTTTGCCCCATGAATAGTCATTTCTCGCCTACCTCTATATTGGCTCTAACATTCAATGACTAATAGATTAAGACCTTTCAGAGTCTATTAACTTAATGGACCACTGGATTCCAGTAGCCCAAAACTCTAAGAACTTCATCAGATAGCATCAAAAGTACAGAATAGATTCTCCCATCTTGCGATAGCCCACTTATTTGATGTACCCACCAAGGTATGTATTAGATGGATTGATTTACAATTCTTTTTATTCTTTTACAAAATGCCATGAAACCACTTGCATGTTGGAATATTATATTTCTGGAGACTTACATGTATCTTCCCAGACCATGCTCATTTCCTCTAAAAGAAGCCTTGCCTTCTATTCCTTTGAAACACTAGTTGTTTATTTTGATGATGGTATGAAAAAATACTAAATGAAAACTGTTATTGTATATGCAAGGAAAAATAACAAAAATAATTTTTTATCTTTTATTAATGCAGATTTGTGAAAAACATTTTTGTTAATAATCTTGATCAATATTTAACAATTGTGAATAAAATGTTTCTTAACTATTTATTTAACCCATAAAATTTGTCTCCTTGACAATTGTTGACATTGAATAACAACTCTGCTTTAAAGGAATAAGAAAAAGATGTGTATTCTGTAGGAAATGAAAGTAACCTGTCCTGGGATCATGAACTTGAGAAATACCTATAGGAAAATCATTCTGCCATGAAAAGCGTTACATGGATTTTATAGACAGAACAAAAAAGCTTCAAACCAACACATCTAGTAAATGAACTGAAAATAGCATTAACTAGGTGTTCTAGGATTTTCCCTGTCCAACTACATTAGTGTAGAGGAGGCCTGTGACTGGACAAGGAAAAGCGAGGCAGAGTTAAGCGTTACAGAGACAGGGAGCATGTTCAGGGATTGGGAGAGAGGAGAATCCAGGCTACCACGATGATATCACAAGCTTAGAATAATTGGGATAAAAGTTTTTATCATTATCAATTGGCTCTGAAATTATTTTACTGGCATCTTGTAAATTGAGACTTTAGTGATACATAATTCTGATTGGTTAACTATAAGCTTTAAGATTTTTAATTCTACTGGGTAATTGGGTGTTGTGATGGCTGACTGTGGGGTGTGGGGGCATTGCATAGTAGTAAGAGGAACCACGTGCTGCAACCCCAACCCGCCTCCCCACTGGAGAGTTGGCAGGCTAAGAACACAGCTGGGCTAAGAGTATCTGGTGGGAGTCCTGTGGCCCAGCAGGGCTGGAGAGTTGGTGGGTGAGAGAAACAGGAGCTTGAAGAGTTGGCAGGTTCATGTTTAATATTCCCTGCAACAACTAGGCATCAGGCATCAGATGTTACCATCTTAAAGTTGAGGTTTCTGGAAGTTTAAAGTCTGCTAAGCTTATTGATACCTCCTGAAGCTTTACCTAAAAAGTATGTTAGGTCAGACAAAATCATGGAATTATGTTATCAATAACCTTAATATACAACACAATAATTTTACTTCTCAAATTGTAACACTCCATCTCTCTAGGATTACAGTATTTTAATCAAGCAAAGTTATGGAGTCTGCAGCAATTATGATAAAAGTGCCACTTCCTTAGAGAACTTCAGTCAGAACACTCAAAACAGGTGAGATGTTTCAGAAGCAGACATGGCTGTTATGGGTCAAAACTGGTATTTAAAGCCACACTCTTTAATTTTATAGCAAATCTCACAATGGTACATACTGTCTGTATACAAATTCCCCCTAAGGAAGGACAACAAAACAAATGTATTGAAAAAATATATCAGTGGCAGGAAGAATACCAGTTCTTAAAAATGGGGGGAGAACTTTACAAACTCACTTTAACCTGGAAGTACAGCAAGAATATATTGAAAAGTCTCCCATGTCTAGCGTGATTCTATAAAAAGAGTAGCTTTTACCTCTGTAGTCAGATTTCCTTGGTAATGAATGCCAAAGGCTGTGAAGGCCCTGATTTGTGCAAGGAAACAAGTTACACTGTAGTAGTTTTATGCATGACTATAGAAAGCATAAAATTCTTGGGTTAAGGACAAAAGTAAGTTTCTTTTTTTTTTTTTTTTT
>NW_022196914.1:24402352-24461360 GCF_008632895.1 Mastomys coucha
AACTCAGAAATCTGCCTGTCTCTGCCTCCCAAGTGCTGGGATTAAAGGCATGCGCCACCACCGCCCAGTAAAAGTAAGTTTCTAAGGCAATAGTAACATACAAAATATGTTCTGGTTTCTTGGGGCCTTGTTTGTCAATACTAGAACAGACTCTCTATTACTATCTATCTATCTATCTATCTATCTATCTATCTATCTATCTATCTCTCCATCCATCTCTATGGAGATAAAGGTACATAGATATATGTGTATGTATAAACAGAAAGTATGAGCTAAGAGAACACAAAGCATTCTTGACAAGTAGGTCTGCATGACTTTGGTCCTGCAGTAAGATGTCATTGCTAATGAGATGTAAACAAAGATCTCTTTGGATTCTGATATACAGTTTATATCTCTCAAAGAATTTTTAAAAGAAGTTTAGAAAAAAATTAAATCTGCACACCAAAGAAATGTGGAGTAGGAGAAACATGTGAAGAATATGTCATCAAGTACTTATTGAGTTTGAGGGGGACAGATTAAAAACAAGGCCTTAAGGCTGTCTATTCAGAAATACTGACACAAAAAATCCATTCTGATTTTCCAGTTTTCTTTTATTAGCATGCTGTCTCTGTCATATCTGTGAAGGCTGACTCACTTTTCCTTCAATAGCTTCCTTCCACTATTGGTCAAAATGAAGAGAGCAACTGCTGGTGTGGTACCCAACCCTTGCTGATTCATCCACAATACAACCCAACATTTGAGACTTCCAACTTTATGGCAAAAGAGAAAAAAGAATGTAATAGTCAGAGGTCTAGGACATCTGCTCCAAGATTGTGCATCCACCAACTCTCAACAATATGATCATCTAAATAATAACTGTACACCAGCAGACAATCCAAGGTAAATGAGGGGAAATCTCACAAGGCTCTACTCCTAGAAGAAGAGGTATAGGAAATCAATAGCTTCCATTAGAAGGAGGATCAATCTTTTCCAGAAATGTTACCCCTAATGGGTAGTTTAGTCTGAAGTTTTTAACCCTAAATTCATAGACACCTGAACAAACTAAATGGACTCATTAGGTTATGTTTGTATATGTGTGTGGGTTGCTCTCTGTGTGTAACAATGATAGTTTAAAAGAAAATAGTAGTGGAAGGGTGGAGAGAGCTGTTAGAGATAACACACACATAATTTGTGTGTGAGATTCTAAAAACAATTTTTAAGAAGACTTTTTAAAAATGTCTCTGAAAAATAACCCTCTATAAATGCAATATCTCAGTCTTTTATTTATCTCCTGATGTTTTTGCAACATATTTCTGTATTTTCTTATTTGTTTTTTAAGAAGATAAACTTACTATATCCTAATTAACTTACAAGCAAAAACATCACACAGCAGGCATTCAAACACTTGTACACTCCCAAATTCTCTGTGAAGAATCAGTTAGAATGGATTTTCTAGGGCAAAGAAGCTTCACTTAGGGTTTACATGTTTACTATCCATGACATATTTATTTTCTGTGGTTCTGGCTACTTCAGTATTCTCCAAATTGGATTAACATTTTCATAGTTGATGAGTGTATTTACCCCTTTGTTATTTTCTTTCGGCTTTGCTGGCTATATGCATACCACAGAGTGTTAATTTTTTACTTTCTATCAGATAATATTTCTTCTTAAAAATGTTTAATAGTTTCTAATTATGATCATTAAGAAATCTGACTGTTTCCTACACGAGCCAACCTCATTAAGTGTCTATCTTACAGACTCAGTGCTGTTTCACTTAACTAGACTTAATCTTTCTGTATGTAGATTATTAAGAGCTCAGATTGACAAGTTTCTTCTCTCCCTTTCTTTGACATTTTGTATCATCAGGATGACTATATAGTTTTATATTAATCAGTAGGTTTATATTGTATATTACCAGATATAATTATTTGACCTCGTCTTTAAAAATAACTATCCCCATGTCAGCTTCTGTTCAGCCCATTAAAGAGGATTTTTCAAAGTCTTTAGATATAATTTTGTTTGTATCTAAAGGAATTCCTAACCTTAGGGAATATTTGGTGAGATGTTTTAGAAAAATATGTTCTTTAACCCAGCCAGGAATGAGGAGTTCCTAGAATATTCTATTCTGTGACTCTTCAAGCTAAGTGAAGCATCATTGTTATATAGCATTGGTACTTACCACTCTTAGAAATAAACACCCCTTACAAATAGACACAATGTATTAATTTCTGAGCAGAGAATGTTTCTGCACAACCGCTGGCTAATTAGTCAAGGAGTATTACCATGGCAACTGGGAAGTATCTCTATGAGGAACCATAGGAATTCAGCAGATGCTAAACAACCAAGGGCATCTTTCCAGATGACAATGGCAATCATACAAATCATACAAATTCAGTTTTCAAAACAGTCCATTTTTTTAATGGTAGGCATATCTTCACAAAAAATCTGAAAGAAGGTATAGAAATTTCCCACATACACCTGCACCACACTTGCACATGACCAATATCCTTCATCAGAGTGCTGCCTTGCTTAGGACTGATGATCCATTATTAACATACCACTGAAACCCAAGCTTTGGGGTTTACATAAAAAGTCATTAGTTGCTCTATATTGTATAGGGTTACACATCAATCTGCAAGTCTTTCTTTCTTTCTTTTTTTTTTTTTTCAGAAAAAGTAACACTGTGTCTAGATGGGCTTATATTGTAGGGGGAACTTGCCAAACAACTGAAGATGTCAAGGTAACACAAAGTTGGAAGTAGCAAAGAGGTGTGGGGAATTTTACAGTTCTTATATGAAATTGTTTTGAAAGCTATATAGTTTAAGCTATGGCACAACATTATGTAATAAATGATACATTAGTACAGAAAAGGAACACATACAACATGTAGTGAATCCTAGGAAAGCAGAGTGGTGAAAAGAAAAGTAACCATAGGCTAGCAGTTCATTTAAATATTAAAGATACATATTAGAAGTTCAATAACTCTAGGTTGTTTTTCTCCCATTTTTAGGGGTGTGACGTGTGTTTTATGGTCAATAATTGTAGTAGTTATTCTTGCTATTGTGACAAAATAGCAGGAATGAAGCAAATGAGCAGGGGAAGGGTTTATTTTGTATTAGAGTTTGAGGAAAAACTACCTAGAATGGCAGAAGAGGAGCTTGAGGAGATCAACTAGTCCTATTGCTCTAGTAAGGAAGATGATCAGATGCACATCGGTACTTACTTTCTCCTTTCTGATCGGTGTGATACCACAGTCCTGGTGATGCTCCCATGCCTATTGGTAGTGTGTCCTCTGAAAACACCATCACAGACACACCCACAGGCTTGTCTCCTCTGTGAATCTAAGTCTAGTCTAGTTAAGAAGCATGTCATAGTACAATCCTAACAAACATTACACTAAACCAAACCTTAAGGAGCAGAAGAGAGCCTTTTAGAGTCCCATCAGATCCAACAGAAAACCCAGCAGTTTTAGACAGAAAGTATTTGAAGCAAATGTTCTCATACATACAACAAGCTTAAGAACTGACAGTTTTTCTGCACATAACACATGTCTAGTGGTGTTTAATAAATAAGAATGCCATTGAAGAGAGCATATACACTTACAGTGAATGAGAATATGGCAGATGATTTAATATTTATGTGTGTAATTAGAGTGATTTCAAGATTATACCCATCAGGTCGGGTTCAGTTATTGATATACAGTATGAATAACTGTATTCATACACACACACATATATATATATTAATGATTCTTAGGATATGTTTTAAAAATACAGGGTCCCCAGTGAAGGAGTTAGAGAAAGGACCAATGGAGCTTAGGGGTTTGTAGCCCCTTAGGATGAACAACAACATGAACTAACTAGTACCCTCGGAGCTCCCAGGGTCTCAACCACCAACCAAGGACTGCACATAGAGGGGTCTGATTGTTCAAGCAGCATGTGTATGGTAGAGGATTGCAAAATCGATCATCAATAGGAGGAGAGGACCTCGGCCCTGTGAAGGTTCTATGCCCCAGTGTAAGGGAATGCCAGGGCCAGAAAGTGGGAGAGGGCAGGGTGGCAGGCATGGGGAGGGGGGAGGCAACAGGGGTTTGTTTTTGTTTGTTTTTTTGTTCTTTGGAGGGGAAACTGGGAAAGGAGAAATTTGCATGTAAATAAAGAAAATATCTAAAATAAAAATAAAAAAAAATACACATGCAAACCATTTAGAGAGATAAACTGTAAAAAAAGAAAACTAACAAAAACATTTATACCATTATACTATGTTAAAAATATTGACAAAAGGTTATAATACTTTACAAATGCAAGTAATGCAAATGGAAAGTAATATTATGCAAAATTGTCTCATGTTATTAGCCATTACAGAAATGTGACTTAACCCTACAGTGATGTGTTATAATGGCTAAAATAATAAAGAGTGGCAAAACTGTGAGTTGACAGATATGGAGAACAATGTTCATAAATTATGTATAGGGTGCTACAAAATGGTATGACTAAAGAGTAGTCTTCACTTTCTTAAGAACTAGACACTATAAGAATAACACTTGTGCTTACAGGTGGTTTATAACAGATTACTACATGTCCTCACAAAGGTGTGAACTTGAATATTAATGCATACTTTGTTGGTATTAATGGTTGGAGACAAACTTGTAACAGAGGAATGGATAAACTAAAATATTTTGACAGGTGATTTTGTTTTTTTTTTTGTGGCCATAAATATAGTTTATTAGGAGCCAACTTGATGAATATACCATATCCATGTAACAAATCAACAGCAGTAGCTTCCTCACTAGAACCCATGACCCCAGAAATGATGACAGGTGATTTTGATTGGGACAAATATGTGTGAAAAAAACTTAATGAAGGAAGTGTGTGTGTGTGTGTGTGTGTGTGATTTTGACTGTGATAAATATTTGTAAAAAATATTAAATATTAAAGGAGGAAGTGTGTGTGTTTGTGTGTGTGGTATTATATTTAATATTTTTCTTATTCATTGTAGAAAAGAAGCAGAGATAAAGGATCAGAATTTTGTTAGCTTGAACAGAAATGGCCCCTTAGACTCATGTGTTTGAATACTTGACCCATATGGAGAGACACTATTAGGAGTTGTGGCTTTGATGCAGTAGGTGTAGTTTTGTTGGAGGAAGTGTGTGACTCAGGGTTGGCATTGGGGTCTTAAGTCTTGCCTGTATATCTCAATCTCCTGATGCCTGTGGATCAAGATGTAGAATGTTCAGCATCATGTCTGCCTGCATGCTGTCATGCTTTTCCTCCACAAGAATGGACTAAACTTCTGAAACTATTTTAAGTCATACCCAATTAAAGTTTTAATTTGCTGTGGTCATGATGTCTCTTCACAGGAATAGAAACCTAAGACAAAACCATGAGGGGAAACCTTCAAAGACACACTCCCAGTTACCTTTTTGTTTCAACCTGCTCTCACTTGTTAAAATTTGCACTTTTTTTTTTCTAACACAGCACAAACAAGTAAACCAGTCCTTCAAAACTTGAGCTTCTTTGGGGCATAACACAATCAGTATCCCATCAATGGCTTGGTACTTCAGACAACTCAATATGCTCATGTTCAAACACTATGCAAAGTGAATGAGGACAGATAAATGAAACAATCTACTTGATTTAAACATGAGATCCTGTAACAGAAAAATTACAAAATGAAAAGGCAGATTGGTTATTATTCTGAACAGGGAATAGAGAGATTGACTTCAAGAAGCTCAAAGAGACATTTTGAAGTGGTGAGAATATTTCATGTCATTCCCAAACTATATATCTTAGCCCCAAGTCACCAAATTGAAAAGTAGAACTCATGAGCTTTATGTTAATGACAATTCAGTAAGGTGGGCTCAAAAATTAGGAAGAAACTAAATGATTTTTTCCACCATATGGATAACTGGAGACTTAAATGACTACTAAGTACTTAGGTCAGAAGAAATCTCCTCTGATTTGTAAGAGAATAAAAATACAACAATTCTCATAAATATAATAACATGTAGGTTTTGGGGTCTTTTATAAATTCAGACTTAATTCTGTATTGTGTTTCTAGTCTATAAGAGCTAATAATTTTTCCTCATAACAAAGGCCAATTGTTTCTCTTCTAAAAATAGGCTGTTTTTATTTCATAATTATGTATGTATATTTACTTGAGTCTCTGTGATAGCATGCACATGCTAGTGTTGTTGTCCACGGAGGCCTGAAGATTGACACCCATGAGTGAAGTCACAGACAGTTATGAACCACCCAATGTGGGTACTGGGAACCAAATGTGGCAAACTCAGGTCCTAGGCCAGAACAGTAAATGCTCTAAACTATTAAGCCACCTTTACAACCCAGGGCTCTTGTTTATAATGGGGCTTTTCCTTCTCCTTTCTTTCTTTTTCTTGCATGTAATTGTGGACCAGGCTTTTCCATCTTAGGGGACAGAAGCATCCTCAGGAACATCACATTCACTGTAACTGTTATTTTGAATCTCCTCTATTTACAATGAAGCTCTTCAAGTAAAAGATCTCTAATTTTGTTTTCATTTTCCATTTTGGTCATTTTATAACCTGCAGAAATTAAGCCATTACCAATATGCATTATTCCACAAAAATTACTTCAGGGACACCTTCCAGTTCACCACCTGCACTGTTTTTCTAATCCCCAACCTCCCTAGATTCCTTCCTTTCAAAGTAACAGCCTCCTTTCAAGCTTGATGGCATTATATGGTTGTGGTATCTCTCCTTTACAACTGCATGCATTTGTATACTAATACAAATTTCTTGTCTATGCTGTGGGAGTAAGGGGTTTATTTTATGCTACTGGTTTGAAGGTATGGTGGGAGAGGGGTAGTTTCTAGTTGGTATTTTGTGTTGGAAGGCTGAAAATCAAGCTCAAAATGGCTGTCAATATTCCCAAGACCTGTTTTATAAGGTTCTTCATCCCATTCATGAGTATGGTGGCCTCATGACTCAGCCATGCCTAGGCTTCTTAATACTGCACTGAGACTCAGGCTCAACATACACATTTGTAGATGTTCATAGCCATAGAAGATCAGTGCTGCAGACACAATCACAAGAAGAAGGATAAAGGAGAAAGTGAGGTGGAGGGTAGAGGAGTAATATGTGAACCAAGGTAAAAAGTGCAGGTGAGACTCAGAGAAAACCGCTCCTTAGATGCTTTTAATTCCAGTGAAAGCAGGAGTAGAAAGTGACTTAAGGTCAGACCACCAGACACAATTTGGCACAGAACAGGACATCCTTAATGTTTTATATTCAGACAGAAGACATGACCTGAATTACATTCTAGGGAATATCCTGAGAATCAGCGAGATGGTGTTTTAGAGTGAATATAAAGAAGGCAAGAAGTTACACTGAGAGACTTTTAAAATATTGCAAGAAATAATGAGAAGTACTCCAGGGAAACGATCAGTAGGAATGGAAATATGAAGTGAGATGTAATAAAAACATTAAAAATGAGCACATTAAGGACAAATGCGATGCACAAATAAAATAGCTTTACAAATACTGGAGCAAAACATGTATGGGTGTTGAGGCAGTGCACGTAGAGATGATCAAATGTTCTTACAGCCTTTGACTTCAAAAATGAGCTAAAAATTCTTAACTGTTGCTACATTGTGCCAGCGTAAAGGCTCAGAGCGAAAATCACTTATTGCCAAGCATTATTATCAGACCCTATATTCTCGCTTCCTCTTCCTCTCTCTCTCTCTCTCTGCTCCCTCCCTTTCTCCCTTCCTCTCTCCCTCTTTCTCACACACACTGAGATAGACACACAGATGAACACATACACACACACAGATAAATAAATGAATAAATAAATAAATATAAGAAAATTATTTTAAAAAGAAATAATGACCTTTAATCTTAAAATCACTTGTTCAATGTTTGTAATTACAGATGATTTTATTTAATAAATTATTATTTGAATATATATTATAAAATCCATGAAACTAAGTGTAAAATCTGTATATTGGAATATTTTTTAATTGGATATTTTATTTATTTACATTTAAAATGTTATCCCTTTTCCTAATTTCCCATCCAGAAACCCCTATCGCATCTCCCTTCCTCTTGCTTCTATGAGGGTGTGCTCCCACCCACCGACCCATTCCTGCCTTCTTACCCTCGCATTACCCTACATTGAGCCTTCACAGGACCAAAGACCTCTTCTACTACTGATGGCCAATAAGGCCATCCTCTGCTACATATGCAACTGGAGTCATGGGTCGCTCCTTGTGTATTCCTTGGTTGGTGGTTTAGACCCTGTGGGCTCTGGTTGGTTATGATCTAATATTTAACAAGGAAATTTTTGTGTATTCCGAACTTCTGGGCTAATATCCACTTATCAGAGAGTGCATACCATGTGCATTCTTTTGTGATTGGGTTAACTCACTCAGGATGATATTCTCCAGATCCATTCATTTCCCTAAGAATTTCATAAATTCATTGTTTTTAATAGCTGAGTAGTACTCCATTGTGTAGATGTACCACAATTTCTGTATCCATTCCTCTGTTGAGGGATATCTGGCTTGTTTCCAGTTTCTGGCTACTATAAGTAAGGCTGCTATGAACATGGTGTATCATGTGTCCTTATTACATGTTGGAGCATCTTCTGGGTATATGCCCAGGAGTGGTATAGCTGGGTTCTCCAGTAGAACTATATCCAGTTTCTGGAGGAACCCCCAAACTGATTTCCAGAGTGATTATACCAGCTTGCAATCCCACCAACAATGAAGGAGTGTTCCTCTTTCTCCACAACCTCTCCAGCATCTGCTGTCACCTGAGTTTTTTTATCATAGCCAATCTGACTGATGTGAGGTGGAATCTCAGGGTTGTTTTGATTTGCATTTCCCTGATGACTAAGGATGTTAAACATTTCTTTAGGTACTTCTTAGCCATTCAATATTCATCAGTTGAGAATTCTTTGTTTAGCTCTGTACCCCATTTTTTAATAGGGTTATTTGGTTCTCTGGAGTCCAACTTCTTGAGTTCTTTGTATACATTGGACATTAGCCCTCTATCAGATATAGGATTAGTAGAGATCTTTTACTAATTTGTTGGTTGCTGTTTTGTCCTTTTGACAGTGTCTTTTGCCTTACAAAAGCTTTGCAACTTTATGAGGTCCTGTTTGTCAATTCTTGATCTTAGAGCTTAAGCTATTGGCATTCTGTTCAGGAAATTTTCTCTTGTGCCTATTTGCTCGAGGTTCTTCCCCACTTTCTTTTCTATTAGTTTCAGTGTGTCTGGTTTGATGTGGAGGTCCCTGATCCACTTAGACTTGAGCTTTGTTCAAGGAGATAAGAATGGATCGATTTGCATTTTTCTATGTGCTAACCGCCAGTTGAGCCAGAACCATCTGTTGAAAATACTGCTGAAGAACAGCCCACAAACCACAAGAAACTCAAGAAGAAGAAAGACCAAGATGTGGACATTTCATTTTTTCTTAAAAGGGGGAACAAAATACCCACAGAAGGAGTTGCAGAGACTAGCTATGGAGTAGAGACAGAAGGAAGGACAAGCCACCCTGATATAGTTGTCTCCTGAGAGGCTCTGACAGTACCTGACTAATACAGACATAGAGGCTCACAGCCATCCATTGAACTGAGTACAGGGTCCCCAGTGAAGGAGCTAGAGTTAGGACCCAAGGAGCTGAAGGGCTTGCAGCCCCTTAGGAGGAACAACAATTTGAACTAACTAGTACCCTTAGAGCTCCCAGGGACTCAACCACCAACCAAGGAGTATACATGGTGGGACTGATTGTTCTGACAGCATGTGTATAGTAGAGGATTGCAAAGTCAATCATCAATGGGAGGAGAGGCCATTGGCCCTGTGAAGGTTCTGTGCCCCAGTGTAGGGGAATGCCAAGGCCAATAAGTGGGAGAGGGTGGGGTGGCAAGCAGGGAGGGGAGAAGGCAACAGGGGTTTGTTCTTGTTGTTTTTTTGGGGGGGTTGTTTTTTTTTATTTTGTTTTGTTTTGTCTTTTTGTTTTTGTTTTGGAGGGGAAAATAGAAAAGGAGAAATCATATGACATGTAAATAAAGAAAATATCTAATTAAAAAACAAGGTTAATTTCAATTGTATGATATTCTAGAAAATGCAGAATTATGGAGAGAGTAAAAAGAAAACTGTTTACCAGTAGTTTGAAAGGATTGAGGGTCACAATGATAACTAGAACATAAGGAATGCTACAGGTTAGTGAAATCTGTGCTGTCCTCTTAAAGATCGAACAAGTTGTCCATTATGTAGCCCACAGAAAATACAATAGAAAGTGTAAAACCTAAAGAAGTCGTTTATGTAGCTTTTGAAACACTATTAATTAGAAAGTTTCAGTATTCATTACTTTTATTTATGTGCCTTGTTAATGTTAATATGTTAACTTGATGGGTTATTGTGAGAAAATGTGTGAAAACTTGTAATTTAGGCTCAATTTCTTTTTAGTCCTAAAACTGCTCTAACATTTACATTTATTGGCAAAGACTATATTTTTATGTCCATTCAGTTGGCAATGTAGTATTGATATAATATTTGGTCTTAGCAAGTAAAAAACAGATTGTGAACATGTATTTTCCTTTATGTTTTAGTATACACAAGTGTCAGCTGGTGACAATTCAGATCCCAGAAGGAGAATTCAACATCAGATCCCTTACATCATTGGGAAGGACAGACACAAAGAATCCCATCCAACTCAAGAGATTACACTGTAAATCCTCACATACACTTCTGCCCACTCCTCACATAACCAGCATCATGGTAGGGGCTTATTTCAAGGGGAGAAGACATTTCCCAAGAATGTTAGCAGTAGGTAATAGATGAATGGAACCATGAACTTCTTAAAACACCTTGTATTCTCTGATCATTTTTTTTTTTTGCTTACTCTCTTTACCACACATAGAAAGCACATTGCTTTTCTGCCTCCAGAAAAAACAACTAAAGTTTTTATTTATATCAGTCTCTAGGTAAAAGGTTTTAGGTGACATGTAGAGGTCTTTGTACTAAAACCCAGTATGAGAAGCAACTGTTCTTTCATTGGGTGAGATTGTAGTTTTTAATACTTTAGAAACTTTGGCATTAAAAGAATGGATTAAAATTAAACAATGAGAAAACAAATATAAGACTTCAGAGAAATAAAAGGACAAGTGGGCTCCACAAATGTTAGACACTGCCTCAGAGACACTGGAGTCATTTGCCGGGTGGATCTACCACTCCATCAATGGAATATTCTCTTTGACATATTTTCCTCAGAAAGAAAGTGCTTAAGATTCTTCGTAACACAGGTTCAGGAAGTTTTTCTTTTCATGCTATTTCCCTTGAACTCTATTTCAATGGGTCTGTAAAAATATCTCTTCAGGAAACACAGCAACTTCTCAGCCTATTTCTTGTCCATAGGGTGAAAGCCTAAGATTTCCATTATACTTCAAATGCCATGATAGTTGCCTGGATTCTGAGACATGTGGAGAAGGGATGGCTGACAAATTAACCAACTTGATCTATTTTACTGTATCAGGTCAATATACAAGAACTACACCTATTTCCCTTTCTTCATTTATTTAGAATCATTCCATCTCTTTGTTTTTTAGTTCTCACTCAATGGAAAATGACCAATCAAAGCCCAATGGATTTCCCTTCCTATGAACCTTAATAGACTGTTACTGGTGGCAAACTATTGAAAATTGAAACAAACTAGCTAGAATCAAAGTCAAAAAGAGAATGCCAAAAAAGAGAATGTAGTAAGGGAAGGGAAATATATCATGTATAAGGGAGCTAGTGTAAAATTTTCAATGGTTTTTACAATGGTGACTTTAAATACTAGAAGAAGTAATGAGTTGTCAAAGTTTTAGGAGAATATATTGCTCACCCCAATCACTATCTGGTGACACTAGCTTCCAAAAACTGAAGAATGAAGACCACCAAGAAAATAAAAATGGAGTGAGTTTATAACAAGGACACATAACTTACGAGAAACGCAGCAGGAGTGCCATGCAGTGGAAGGACATGGACATCAGAGAGTCCTTAAATGCAAAACATAGCCAACATAAACATATGAAAAATAAAATGTATGCGTGTGTGTTTCCTGCTACTTTGCTGACAAAATTTATCAGTGACAGAAGATTTCTGATGGAATCTTTAGAGTCTTTTGTGTATAAAATCCAATCATCTGCAAGTAAGAATAATTTGACTTCTTTCTTTCCTATTTGGATCCCTTCAATCTCTTTCAGTTGTCTCATTGTTATACCTAAGACTTAATGCACTATATTGAATAAGGATGGAGGTTGAGTTAGAAAATTTGACAAAACTCTTCCTCCCTCCCTCCCTACCTTCTTTCCTTCCTTCCTTCCTTCCTTCCTTCCTTCCTTCCTTCCTTCCTTCCTTCCTTTCTTCTCTCCTTCCTTCCTTCTTTCCTCTCTCTCTCTCTCATTCTCTCTCTCTCTTTCTTTATTCAACCTTACATATACTCACTTAGACATACATATATATGTATACACATGTATATATATATGTGTGTGTGTGTGTGTGTGTGTGTGTGTGTGTGTGTGTGTGTGTTGGTTTTTCGAGACAGGGTTTTTCTGTGTAGCACTGGCTGTCCTGGAACTCAGTCTGTAGACCAGGTCACTTAGACATTTTTACATAGTGGATTAGGATAGCAAGGGTTGTAATGTATTCAGCCCTTACAAATATGGCTGCATTTCTAAGTAGTGGTTCAGAGCTAGATCGTCAGTTTACATGTTTACTTCAAATTTGTTTCTATCTGTGTTTTGATGATTCTTGAAATACTCACTTTTGAAAAGTAACATGAAGAAGGAAATCTTACTAGATTCTATCCCCAAAGAATTGCAGGCAAATAAGGAATTCTAAGAACAGTAGAATTAGACAATCTTTTGCCCAAAAGTTGAGCTATTCAATTGGTTATCCAAAGCCAAGTGGTCTAGCCAGAAAGCATGTACATACAAGCGACAATAAACAGACTGACCAGGTTGCATTTATATACTTATGAGACTATACGCACATGCAAAGATATGTACATGTACACATACATATACATATATAAAACAAAGAAAAATTACATCATGAATTTGAGAAAGAGCAAAGAGTAAAAATATAAGAGAGATTTGTAGGGAGAAAAGGAAAGCATGAAAATTCCTCAGTACCCCCACTCTGTAATGAAAATGGTATGTAAATGTTCATAATGTTGGCATCCAACTTAGGTGCCTTTTGCTTTTTCCATAATGTTTGGAAAATAACAGACATTTAACTTTCAGCACAAATTAATTCAGAGAACTATAGAAATTAAGTAGTTCATTTATAGATCTTTAGACTGTGATTGGTAAAATAAAGTTAGTGTGGAATTTATTTCACATGTATTGATTAATTGATCCTCCTTAATTGCATGGACTAGTGCCTGATGTTCTAACTGAATGCCATCTTCTCCTAAGGAATTTCTAAGTATCACACAACTGTTCATCATGTTCATCAGTGTTGCTCTCTTCCTCCCAGTCCTCCCAGTCCTTTTGGCTACTATCACCAAAGTATTTTTATTTTTAATTTTTAGACAAAAGATCCTGTCCTTATACAGTTTTTATTTTTAATTTTCTCGCTAAATTAACTAACAATGAAAATTGAAATAGCATGGTGAACATTTAAAAAGAACGTTTTGAAGCAATGATGGCATTTTAATTGAAGTGAATGAGAAACTACAAAGGGTTTGGTAAAGATTTGATATTGAAAGCCAATATATTGTCCCTTCCACTCTTTCTGAAAGTATTGATTTCTCTTCTCATTGCTATGCCTAACTGCCTGACAGAAACAACAAATGGAAGAAAGAGCTTTGTTCATGGTTCAAGAGGAAACAGAATACAATGGCCATGACAGCATCCTAGCTGAGGCTGAGTTGGTGTGAGCAGTAAGAGCTCCTGGTAGATTCCCCACTAATGTTTAAGAAGCAGCAGGAGGACTGTAGCATCCTCCCATTGATGACTGATTAGGCCATTCTCTGCTATACATATGCTGCTGGAGCCATTAGTCCCATTAGTCCCATCATGTGTACTCTTTGGTTGGTGGTTTAGTCCCTGGGAGGTCTGAGGGTACTAGTTAGTTCATATGTTGTTCGTCCTAAGGGGCTGCAAACCCTTCAGCTCCTTGGGTCCTTTTTCTAGCTTTTTCACTAGGGACCCTGTACTCAGTCTAATGGATGGCTGTGAGCCTCTACTTCTGTATTAGTGGGGTACTGTCAGAGCCTCTCAGGAGACAGTTATATCAAGCTCCTGTCAGCCAGCACTTGCTGGCATCCACAGTAGTGTCTGGATTTGATGATTGAATATGGGCACTATTCCCAGGTGGAACAGTCTCTGGATTGTCCTTCCTTCAGTCTTTGCTCCATAGTTTTTTCCTGCAAATCCTTCCATGGGTATTTTATTCCCCTTTTTAAGAAGGAACGAAGCATCCACACTTTGGTCTTCCTTCTTCTTGAGTTTCTTGTGGTTTGTGGATTGTATTTTGGATACTCCGATCTTTTGGGCTAATATCCACTTATCAGAGAGAAACTGGAAACAACCCAGATGCCTCTCAACAGAAGAATGGATACAGAAATTGTGGTACATCTACACAATGGAGTACTACTCAGCTATTAAAAACAATGAATTTATGAAATTCATAGGGAAATGGATGGATCTGGAGAATACCATCCTGAGTGAAGTAACCCAATCTCAAAAGAACACACATGGTATGTACTCTCTGGTAATTGGGTATGGACCGGATGTTCTTAAAACTTTCTACAATAGAGCTATCATATGGGTTCAAACACAGGCACCAGGAGGATACATTTTATGCTCAGTTACTTGGTTACTCTAAAGAGGCCCATTCTTCCAATTCCTAATGTATCTCCACGAGCTAAGGAGAATTCTTGATATTTTACATTTTTGCCTATTTTAGAGCTAGAGAATTTTGAATAGCGAATTTAGTACAGACACTGACTTGTTAAATGTACTGGTGTGTAAGTGAAAAAATCCTGTCCTCTGGATGTGTCCTTTTTAAGAGCAGCGATGTATTATAATTGGATAGCTATACACTTGCTCTCTCAACTATCTGATGATGGCCTTTCATGAGATGAACTTGCAATGATGGAAACTAAGTAGTTTAAATAAATTGTAGAAATTGGTTCTTTCTTGATAGAATTATTAACTACTCTGTGAAGACTAAAATTATATTCCCAATAAGTATAATAGCATTAAATTATAAAACTTTGGAAGGAATGCTTCATTCAATGCTCTGTTTGAAATAATAATGTGTAAAATAAGTACAATTTATTTGCTCCTAGAGAAGCTTTTTTAAAACCCTTTGAAGCCAGCAATCACATCTGTACTTCGTAGATATGCAGTAATTTATTCCAGAATTGTGTTCATGAAAATAAATGCAAATATCTACTTCACAGAATACTTTAACCTTGAAACAAAGAAATAAAACACCTTGCTTCATTATAACTATAGAACTGCCTCTTGAATTCAACAATATATTTCATATCAAACAATAATATGAAATTTTAAACACTATAACTCACTTAAAACTCAAGTAATCTCTTATAACTCAAAAACAGAAAGAAAAGTGCAGATTTATAAGCTACTACATAATGTAAGAATTCCTAAAATAATAATTTTGGAACCAAGTAAACTAAGTTGCCTTTCTTTCTTTTAATAAATCAAAGCTGGTTAACTTTATGTGTTACCTCCAGAGAGGTTAAAACCCCACAAAATAAAACAAGTATTGATCAAAGTGAAGATTCCAAAATGGGAAAATCCAGTCACAAGAATAAGGTCATGGTGACACACATATTTTGCCAGGGCATTTGACCTTGTATTTTGCGTTATGTGTGTGACAACTCAGCTCCTTCCATCTATCAGGACTCAACATTATATCCTCCCTTTTCAGTGATTTAAGACACATGGTGAGTAAGAAACAATTTAACACTAGACCCAGCAAAGAATTATGCAGTAGCATGGCCTGAGTCTGAGAGCTCTAGTTTTGTTAAAAGAGAAATGCATGTTAAAGTATGTTTATACACCATATATTGAGTAATTACAGGGAAGGAATGGGAAAGGAGTAGCAGGCAGTAACCCTCAAGTATTTACAAGATAAAGAATGTAGGAAAGACCTACTTATTTTGCATAGTTAGTCTTATAGTTCTCTTCAACCAATTAATTTGTTTTATATGGTTGGTGTTAAAAGTTACAGGCTGTAAAAGCTCAAATTCTTCATATTCCAAATTCAAAGAAAACACTAATGAGGATAAAATTAATTGAAGATAAAAATAGACTCAGAAAGAATAATGCCATTCTATTTCATATTGAGAAAATTAAATCCTTCCCAAGGTAATGTAGGGACATTATGTATTAGCAGGAGAAAATGGCTTCTCCCAGTAAGAGAAACCAACTAACCTGAATCATGACAACCTTGCTGCTTACTGTGGTCACCTAATGGCCCAGGAAAGCTTTCTGTTTTAAAAAACAGTTTATTTGATATATTGAGATAGTAATGTAATCACACTACTTATCCCTTCCCTTTCTTCCATCCAAACCCTCCCATATATACTTTCTTGATCTCTTTCAGATTCATGGCTTTTTTTCATTAATTGTTACATACGCGCGCGCACACACACACACACACATATACATATGTAAATGCATAAACTCAGTCTACATGTTAGTTGTAGAAGTCTAGTCTACTTATAGATGATTATGTGTCCTGCTCCCAGAATTCCTTAGTTGCCTGTACTTTTTGTAGGTTTGAGGCATCTTAGATTTTTCTCCTGCCCATGTTACTATTCTTATTCAGCTCATGCTTAGCAGGCATGTTGGTGAGACTCTCTGGGTTTTTCTTCAAGTTCTATAAGAATGAATGGATGCTGGTAAACTATTCGTGCTTTAAGATACTAATGTAGGTAAAACAAACTATTTAATGAATTAGGGTAAAATAAAGACAAAGGTGAAATGAGAAAAAAAGCTCCCTAAGAAAAGAGTATGGCAGAAATTATGGCTTGTACTTTAAATAGAGTCTGCATTTCCATGAAACATGGCTACCAGAGAGACCATTTGTCTCAGGGTTTCTATTGCTGTGATCAAACAGCATAACAAAAAGCAATTTGGCGTCAGAAGGGCTTACTTCACTTATACTTTCACATCACAGTCCATCTGAGAATGAGTACATGGCAAGAACTTAAGACAGAAAGATGAAGGCAGGAACTAAATCAGAAGCCATGGAGGAGTGATGCTTGTTTGCTTTCTCTTAATGGTTTGCTCACCCTGCTTTCTTATACACCCAAACCACCTATCTATTGAGCATAGTACTATCCAAAATGGGTGGGACCCTCCTTCAAACAGTCACTAATCAAGAAAGTGCCCTAACAGACTTTCCAATAGTCAGTCTTAGGAAGGCAATTTCTCAGTTGCACTTCCCTCTTTTTAGATAACTTTAACTTGTGTTAACCTAACAATAAACAGCAAGGATACCATTGAATTCTCTGTTAGCTGGTGTTTTGCCAAGAGCCCTGGAGGGTGGCACTGGTTTTTGTAAAGATGAATTGATTCCTTGGGCAAGAATTTAGGACCAATAGTATGGCTCATCAAGTAAATCTACTTGCCAACAAATATGATGACCTAACTTGGATCCCTGAGATCCACATAGTAGAAAGAGAGAATGACTCAGCCAAGTTGTACTTGGTCCTCCACATGTACTATGGCACACACACACACACACACACACACACACACACACACACACACACACACGCACACACACACGCACACACACGCACACACGTGCACGCGCACACACGTGCACGCGCACACACAAATAGTAAGTATTCTTTGGGAATATGTTACATGAAAGGCTATCCCTGATCTTTAGATGATGGTCTTATACTACCTGCAAAGAGGCAACATTAACTGAGCTCAGTATTTTTCTTTTTTGAGAGAGCACATGAAATTGAAAGGAAGAAGATATGTGAGGTTTAGATCAGATGGACTAGGCACTGGATTTGACCAAAAACCCATTGACATTTTATAAACTGTATGTTAATTTATTACTGCTGAGACATGTCAAAGACATTCAGTATACACATTTTCTGGAGCATATTCAAATGTTTTCTGATGTTGCTCTTCTTTCTCAGGTGTTTGTGGCCATAAGCTCTGAAGATGTTGCATACAGCATGCCCTCATTACTATGTGAGGTATTTTCAGGTGTGTTTGTCTTCTCTAGTTAAACAATATATTAAATGTACATAAAAGTCAGACTACTTTCATTGGAAGACAATTTAAATGAAACAAATTTCGTGGAATGTTTTTCTGAATCTGGCTGCAGCTATTAGAGTAAACTGAAATGCCTTTGCTTTAATTTTGGGGAAAAAATAAACACAAATGTTCAAAACTAAAATTGCTTTAAAATACTTTCCCATTTTCAGTATGTTTCTACATAACTGAATTCTTTAGGGACACTGTTTCATGACAAGTAAACAAAAAACCAGACCAAGGTTAGTACTTTATTCTTAAATTCTCATTATTTATGGCTATAGAATGAACAAGTATTATATGGAACATCTGCTGGATGTTTTTCTCAGTCAGGCTTCTGTGCACACATTTTGCAAACATTAGAGTTTAAGCCATGGCCTCTTCATGTGCATCATGTTTCTTTTATTTGTGTTAAATCTATGTACTGTAAATTATCTTAAAGTAACTGAAGATTGTATTTATTTTTTGTTTAAAAACCAGAAGAGTTGTAGGGTTTGTTGTCACCCACCATTAACCAAGCACTTGGGAGAGAGAGGTAGATGTATCTCTGTGAGGTGAGGTCATTCTAGTCTATGTAGCAAGTACTAAACCAGACAGACCTACATAGTAAGAGCCCATTAAAATGAAGTAAAACATTGATTGTACTTTATTACATAAGCTTTATATCTTATAGATCATTGGTCCACAGTAGAAGCTAAAAAAGGAACATGCCAGGGAACTTATTCATGGCAAGTAGCTTGATAATCTAAACAGCCAACAGCTAATGTTTGTGAATTAATAACTCATTTCTTGTTTCTGTGGCCAAAATCCTTGTATATCTGAGCAAATGAGATTTCCAGTGATTGCCTAACCTGCAATAGCACATGCACACCTTGAGGGGATTAATTATCATGTTTCACTGACAATTTGATACATTGCAGGGAAATTAAATGTGTGACCATTTGCCTAGTGGAATTTGGAAAGCTTATATATACTATAAAGATACATGTCAAAATTCAATTTTGCCCATATGAAATTAAATTATCCAGCAACGGAATGAACATTTTGATTATTTAACATTCCACTCAATGCATATAACTACCAGATTTCTCTGTGTGAAGGGCAAAGAATGGCTGAATGAGGCAACAGAATCTATTATCCTACCCATATGCACCTCCACCCTGTCATTCCAACCACATAGTAAAGATTTGTCTCCAGGTAACCCTTTATATTATCTATATGAGGAAAGTTAAAGTGACAAATTAATCATATAGTTAAACTGTTGCTCACAAGATAAGAAATCACATATAGGATACTATGGACAAAGAAAACAATTAAACTGAACTTGCTATAATAAAATTGAGAACATTAGTTATGGCTGAGGACATGGTTTAACATTTTTGTAAAGTATAAAGGAAAAGTAGTTATCTGTTCATATTAGAGTGCTCAATAGAGGAGTGTGTACATTTGTACATTACACATTTCTCCAAGTGTTACAACTTAGTCTAGCTAACTTTATAATATCTTAACTATGAAGTTAGGAGAACCATGTATCCCCAAATCTTATGAAAATTAAATTATGTAGAATTTTAAGTTGGCCGTGCTATAAGTGATCCAGGAAGAATACATTCACTGGTTAGCTCAGAATATATACTATATCCATTCATCTATGCATTGTCTCTGGAAATGCTACATATGATTCAGTAGTACTGACCATTGCAGTAACAGAAAATCCAAATGAGTATTCGCTAATCAAGGAAGGGTTTGTTTCACTCACAGTAAATTTGGATAGAATTTTGCAGATTGATTCGAATAGGTAGTGGTTCAGTGAGTCAATGCACTCTTGCTGTGTGTTTCAACCACTGTACTTCACTAACTGACTTTTACCAATGCTCCTGTCACCTTGTATGTGTGAAATGTTTATGCAACTCTGAATATTACAGGGCAATATGTGGTCAAAAGAAAATAAAGAGCAAGCAAGCTTCTTAGAAGAGTCTTTTTATGAGGGATGGGATGTTTTGAGAGACAATTCTCCATGAATGTTTTGTGTTCACAACACTATTTTCTGAGGGAAAGGTACATTCTCTCAGCAAAGTTATTGCCAGAGACTCACAAGAGCCATCTCATTTTCTTCTTTGTCTGGACATACTGGCTTATATTCTGAGGAATTTATCTAAAGAACATTTTCTACTCATATGATACTGTGAGTTACATTCCTTCACTAGAGTTAGGATAATATTCAATCTCCTCTCCTTCCCCAAGAACAGCTTATATAAATGCCAAGTATCTTATTTATGCTTATAACTAATAGATAGCATTAGGATAGCTTTCTAGAAAGGTATATTTCTTTGTGTTTTTTAATCACATGTTAGTCCACTGAAACTGATCCACTGAAAGTTACATAATAAGTTCATCTACTCACACATACACACACACAAAATCACAACACAAACTTGCACATGCACACACACACATATATACATATATATATACATATGTATATATATATATATACATATATACATATGTATATATGTATATGCCTATAAACATCTGGGCCTTGCCACACTGTACTGGGACAACCTGAACTTGGTGTAAAGTTTTCCTCAGGCTGCTGCATTTGGACTTTGAGTACTGAATAGTGGAGTATTTGTTCAACCCAGAGGTCATATGTTTTCTTATCAGAATATATAGAAAATATAGAAGGATATCTAGGTATCATGAAATGAAAGTCTCAAAGGTTTCATGGCTTATGATTCAACAGGAGATATGGAACTTTAGCAGATTTTTCTCCTTCATTTTTTAGTTAGAAAAGAAACACATCCACCCCCCTGCGACAAAAACAAACAAAAAAATGACAACCAAGAATGAGATCATACAACTAGATTTGACCAATGTATTTATTCATTTGTCTTGAGACAGCAACTTCTATCCTGATCAAGGTAACCCTCCTTCCCCATTCTTGAACTACTTCCTTTTAAAGGAAGAAAATGCCAAGACCCAAAAGATTTTTTATCTAGTCTATATTTGAATGTTCTTTAAAGTCTAGAATAAATTCTTTCATGAAATTGATGAATATAGATTATTTTGTTCAATGGATTTACATTAGCAGTTACATCTGATTCCTAAAAATAAAATATTGTTAACTAGTTGAAATGAATCCACTGTGTATGGAAGAGAAGCATACATGTGTATCTGAGTCCTTGATTAATAATGAACTCAGTTTTCTGATATTGATTATGAACATCTCCCATAGTAGTAGATACAGGTTTCCTGGAATTAAGAAAATGCAAATTCCAGTAACAAAATTATTTCTATAATTTCAAGGATTGCCTGTATGTTATGTCCTTTTGAATATGGCACAAGTACTTTAATAATATCACTCTGCCAACTTCCTGTGTGATTTATAACTTGATACTAAAGCATCAAGGATGTTGCCAAGGAAAATATTCTATATTGTTTAAAAATGTATTTGTAGGCAGAAAAAGTATTTGAGCACACATTTATTATTGGCAATGTCCTTGTCAAGATCTATTGGGATTACTTATCAGATGAGACATAATCATAGTCTCTGTTCTATAAAATCAGCTTGTCAAATTAGAAAAAGCTGTGTTCTGATATTCATTATATAGTTTGAGTAGGACATAATTAGAAAAATAAAATTATGAATCATATTCTTAATTAACTGAATAATTCAGTGTAGGGCAATTAAACTACAATACCTCTTTTTACAAGATGAATCTACTTAGATCATGGACTAAATTAATATTAACAGCCATTGCAACAGAGACACAATGCAGAAAGAAGAAAATTCTAATGAGTTATTTTCATTAATAATTACAAATATTTAGATGGTTTAAAGATAGAAACTATCCTTTGTATTAGTTTTTCACAAAGCATATGAAACACAATTTTGTTAAGTAGTCCATTGAAGCCAAGTGATAGGACACTTCCACCTTTGGTCCTGGGATATAAACAAGGTATCCACACATTGAGTGTCCTACCTGCTACAGAAAGATGTTTCTATTTGTGCTCTTAGTTGTTGCTAAAATGAGTAAAATTTATTTGCTTGTTGTGCTTGTCATTCATTCCACAGATAAAAGTGATAAAAACTGATAAACTAATTAAAAAAAGAGAGCTGCTCACACAGAATTACAGTATGTGTCTTATTCAACTTATATTTTGTGACAAGAGAGGAGGTGATTCTGTTACCTTGTGTGCTAATAGAACCTGTCCTGTCAAAACAAATCTGAAATCCCCAGGCCAAGTGATAATTAGTAAAATATTTAATTGGATCAATGAATGATCAAGACATAAGATAAACATTTAATTTTTGTTTTAATCTGCTAATGGAAGATTAGTAGATTTGCTTTTGGCTTTTTGAAAAAACTACACTTGCCTTTTATATTTGAGACTTAAATAGCTATAAGGAATGGATAGATGGTCACATACCTGGTGTATTAAAACAAATCAACATCTTATTCATCTCCTAAAGCTACTGATTCATGATGAGAGCAGTACTTTGTGGATATTATTTGATTTGCTGAAAATGATCCTTTAAGATTGTCATTTTCATGATGACCTGTAAAAGAAAACAGATTTAGAGAAGTTGTGGTAACTTATCTAAGTTTCGGCCTTCTAGATAGCACGTGGTAAGCAGAAATTAAAACTGAAATATACCTGTTGTATTTGCTCTGAAATGTAAAATTACATTCCCTATTGCTGTTACAAGACACCCAACAGAACAACTTAAGGCAGGGCATTTTTCTTTTGTCTCACACCTTCAGATGATACAATCCCTTATGATGTAGAAGGCATGACAAAATATGAGGCTCTGTCCATGGTGCTGAGAGCATGACATTTCATGTTTATTCATCTTACAGAAACACAGATCAAGCATTCAGGAAGACAGGTACAACCCTCAAAGCCCAATCTCAGTGATTAGCCCCAATAGGTACTTCCCCTCTTTTAAATGCTCTGCAAATTCCCAAAATACTGCTACCAACTGGGGATCAAGTATTCAAACACAGGAGGAGTTAGTTGGAGCATTTCAGATCCAACCTGTGACAATGCCTTATCACCAAGATGTTTCCAAGTGTAGGGGACCTCTATTTTACATTTTGTTACTTAAGATCTCTCTGTCTAGAAGTTATGGTTGCATGAATACTAAAACAGCAGGCATCTTATAAATATATGTGGAGCCCAACATGAGAGAAATGAACCTCCGCCTTCTTGCCATAAAAAATGACTCAGGGAGGAAGAGTTGTGCCTGCTAGTGAGAGTGTATAAAGCTGAACACACTCCATACAATGTTTTAAAATGTGGACAATGAGGGGCTTTTTTACAACTTAACATCTGGTATTATGAAAAATAAGAGATAGTGTAAAATATTTAATAGTTATCTCATCATTAAACAGACTGATTTATTTTTACTAGTTTCTGGATTATAAACACTGGATCATTTTACTTGGTTCCACTCTTCATTTGCAGCATAAACTTATATGTACTATGTTTACTATGACTGTGACTGCTGGCCTTTCCTGATGAAGTGAAGCCTCTTCACTATGTTGGCTCAATGTGGTTCCATTTCTGAGGTTGTCCTTTGTGGAGACACTTTTCTGACATAAGTCCTCCGCTTAGCAGAAAAATAGAAAATGAACTTCTGAGAGACTGAACACCTTTGATCACTGCTGGCTTGGTGTATACTAGAACTAGTGACCTGGAGCTAAGAGGTATGGTCTTCCCTTACCAATTATGCCCCCTAGCTATCTACTGTCCTATATACTCATGATTCCCAGCCTCCCTTTACCTAACAGGGGCCACACTCTAAAGGAAGGTTAAAGAGTTTATTCTCAAACTATACCTGGGGAACCTAATGCCACTCTATAAAATGCTTCATTCATGAAGGGCAACAAAGTTCCACTTACTGGAAAATAAAACAGAGACTCAGTACCTTGACACACAAACATAAAAGCACACATATATACATACACACATATACATACTCACAGATGTATTCATATACACACATACACAATATTACACACATGTAGACACTTACACAGACATGCTTGCACACACACATATAAACACACAGAGAGACACAAACACACACACACACACACACACACACACACACACAAACTGATTGTTGCATTTTGAGAGAAGAGTTGCACTCAGCCTCTATTTTCAAAGCTCCCACCCACCATAAAACTTCAAGCATATTTGCATACTATTGCATGTATCTACTAATTGGCTGGACAGTGAAAATTACATGCACCCAGGAAAATGTCAGCTTTAATCTTACCAGAACTGCTTCAGAAGAGAAATGAATAGAAAGCAATTTCTATCAGAATTAAACTGATGGTACAGGCTTAAAATGAAGAAAAACAACAAACAAGTTGAAGGGACAGGAGAATGAGCTAGATGAGCACAGCCACCGTTGGTGCGCCATGTTCTAAAGAACTGTATAAATTGTTATAGGGAATCTATTTACTTAATTGTTATAACAAGCAATATGAATTGTCTATTGTTTTCACTTCATATATGAGGAAACTGAGTCTCAGAACAATCAAATGTGTTTCCCTCCCATAGGTGTTTGGCCTAGCTTTTTATTTATTTATTTACTTTTGATTTGGAAGTCTTTTAAAATTATTTTAATTTTTGACATTGTAATATTACATATTTCCCCCTTCCCCTTTCCTGTCTTTAAACTGTCCCATATGCCTGCTTTGCTGTCTTGCAAATTCATTTCCTCTTTTTCTCTTAATTGTTTTTACATGAATTCTTGTATGTACATATATATTTCTAGATATGAACTGTATGGTCTGTATAATATTTGTTGCATATATATTTTCAGGAAATCACCATTTTGTATTCATGTTTGTGTTTTTTATTATTTATTTATTTATAGTTGAAAATAAATAATTTTCATACCACAAATAGTTATTTCTGTTTTCCCTCCCTAACTTATCCCAGATCCTCCCCAGTTCTCTTCATACAAAATTCACAGTCTTTTTGTCTCTCATTAGTAAACAGACAAGCATATAACAATAATAATAATAATAACAACAACAACAACAACAATAATACAATAAAAAAACATACCAGAATATACAAAATAAAGGAACAGGAAAATGAACTAAAGAAAAAAATCATAAGAAGCAGATGCAAACACACACACATTCATACACACAGAAATCCCCCAAAAGAACAAAATCAGGAAAAAATAATATATAAGCAAAAGACATATAAGGAGAAAGAATATCTGTACCAAGCGCTATGAAACAAAAATCCTCCAAAAATTCCATGGAGTTCATTTTGTACTGTCTATGTAATGCATGCCCTAGGGCTTGCCCTTCAGTGTGGTTGTATACCCAGTTAGACTCCACTGAAGAAAAATGATTTTTTTCCTTTGGAGCTTTGGCCAATTTGAAGTAGCTTTTGGGTTAGAGTTGGGGGAGTTGTTTGTCTCGGTGCTAGAAGCCCAGATGGTTTAGACCTGTTCAGGTCCTTGGCATGCTGCCACAGCCTCTATGTGTGTCAGTTCTGTTGTGTCTACAAGGCTGTTTCCTTTACTGCCTCTTACAATTTTTCTGTATCCTCATCCTAACAAATCCCTGAGCCCTGAGGAGAGGGATTTGATGGAGACTTCCCATTTAGGATTGAGTGTTCCAGATCTCTCACTCTCTGTATATTGTCCAGTTGTGGTTCTCACAATTGGCTTCAGTTTACTACAGGAGGACATCTCTCTAATGATAGCTGAATGAGTCACTGGTGTTGCTAGGAGTCATTTCATTGCTACTTTCCTTTAGCAGGACAATAGTATTTGGTTTCCCACAAATACCATAATCTCTATGGCCTACCTAGTCTCAGTGATGAATATGGTTCCATCCCATGGAGTGGGTCTTAATTCCTACCAGAAAGTGGTTGGTTACCCTCACAAATTTTGGGGGAAAATTGTACCAGCATATCCGTTAAGCAGCTCATCATTATATATTTAAGGGTTTCTACTTTGATTGGTGTTTGTCTTTCTCCTCTGATAACTTCTAGTACTATGAACTAGTCAGTAAGGGTGAATGTTCCAGATAAGCCTTCTACTGCATGTTCAATGAATTGTGGAGGTGTTATCTTCAAAATAGAGCCTTACCATCAGTTGTGAAGAGAAACAAAGAGCTTTGGCAGTAAACTGGGTTCTTTACTGTTCCCATGAGGCCCCTTGGCCCAACAACTCAGTTAAATGTAACCTATTTCTGGCAGTGGATATTTCATTTGATAGCAAGAGATGTATGGTTGGGACTCACTATTTAGTGATTCTGCTTGGATTTCTTCCGTATATGTAGATATTTTAAAATACTTCTACTGCTCTAGATTTCCATAGGAGCCTTAACCTTTCCCCATGGGTTTAGCTGACCATCCCTCTATTTTTCCCTTCCCTTCTTTTTTCCCTCCCTATTACTGTTTTATCTTTTGATTGTGGTCACCCTTCCCAGTCCATCCATGATAATCTATTCTATTTCCCCTTTCTAGGGAGATCCTTCACTCACTCTTTTTGCTTTGCTCTATACCTAACCTCTGTAATTATTTGGAACAAACCATGCTTATAGAAGACTTAACAGCTAACACCCACACACTACTAAATACATACCATAGTTTTCTTTTTGAATATGCATTACCTCATGAGAGTGACTGTTTTCTGGATCCACTTATTTACTAGATAATTTTATAATTTCATTTTTAAATGACTAATATTCCACCGTGTAAGTGTACCACATTTACTTTTTTATTCATCTATTGATAGCTGAATTGAGGCTGCTTCCAATGTCTGCCTATTATAAATATAGAGCAGCAATTGACATGGATGAGCAAATATCTCTGTGGTAGGATATAGAAAATGTGGAGTTCAAAGTTCAATATGGAGGATCTTAGTATTTCCTTATCCTTTAGTTGTATGTTATCCTTTAAGACATAGTTTCAGCCAGCCTGTCACATATTGATTGGCTAAAATAGCTGGCCAACATTTACCACTGATATACCTGTTTTGAGAGGAACACCTCCCAATATTAAAGTTTTACAGAACTTTGTTTGCCTTTACATAGGTCCTGGAGAGGCAAACTTAGCAATCATGTTGTGCACTGGACTTTACCCACTGAGGCATTTCTTATCACCACTGCAATGTTTTAGGAATGGAAAAGATTGAATATCAGAATACTTGACTCATTGCTCTTGCTTTCTAAGAATCCTGATTTCTAAGCCTTGAATTATGATGATACCATTTGATTAGGCTGATAGTTTGACTAATGAATTTAATTTGTGTAAAATAGTTTCTCAGTAACAGTTTAAAATGTATATTCCATTAAAGAAAACTTATACAAAGAAAGAAAACCAATTTTATCAAGCTAGAATGGAGAACTAAAAATTTCTAAAATAAACTGAATGACTTCAGAAATCTTTAATGAAAGTTCTGTCACTGGGCACACTGTGGAGAATAAGTATGCACATGACGACATCCAATCTGGAGTTACAGGTTAGGTTACATTTTAACAAGAGTGGCAATCTACAAGAGCAGTCGCTTACTGATAAAAAAAATACATTTCAAAAGAACCTAAAGTGATAATTGGACATTGTTTTTAGGAATTTTATTCATTATCCCCAGATAATTATTATTTATTTTATGTAAGGAAGATCATTGTCATTTGTCTAAATTAAGAAACAATATGACAATGAAGCACTTAATACAACAATATTGGAAAAATAACTTTCATTGTATCTACTTTTAATGGAAATGGCTTTTAAATATTCTTTGTCTTTAACAATTTTGCTTTCTTTAGATGAAAGACTAAATTCACAGAAGATAGGCACATTTACCAGAATAGAGAGTGACAGGGCATGAGGGAGAAAAATAGAAGAGAAAATGAGAAGGAAAGATCAACTAGTAAATTGAAATACTAGTGGAGTAGATATTATAATTTATAATCACTTACCAGTAAGCATTTAATTTTACCCAATTATTCATTGAACTACCATTTTCTGTATGAAATACATAATTATGATACTCAAGAAGGATATGCCATGGAAGCATGGCTAATCTCAGAATACCATGCCAAGTCAGCTTGCAGCAAATATATAATGGACTATGAATTAATGCAAAAGCTCAAATTAGATGATAGGAGCAGGATCAATTAGCAATATTTGCCTTGGACTTATAACAAAAATGTCATATAGAAGTGTAAGATGACATAAATTATACCCAATCAGCAAAATGACTTGTTTGCTAACTCTATAAGGAGCCAGGGCACCCTGGCAGTCATCCCAGGTTCTCCAGTCTATATGGGTTTATTTTCTGGATGAGGGAAAAGACTGATGGAAGAATAGGTTTCTTAACTGTAAATTTTCATTTTTATCTACTTCATATAAGACAAATTGGTACATTGATCTTTTAAAATCATAACTATCTATTTTAACATGTATAATTAGGACAATGGTTATTTTCTCTTTTTTGCCATGCATGTCTAATTTTAAAGTTGGATATTCTGTAAGCTGCTGGGGAAGAAAAGTCATCAGTATTTCTGTTGAGTTGTGGACCCAACAAGCTACAAAAATCACCTCCCTGTCAAGATATATCTACTGGAGCAATAATGCCATGACTATGAGGGAGATGACCAATGACCAGGTTTGAAGCATTCCTCACTGGAAAAGTTAATACCTAACACTGTAAACCTGGTCAAAAGCAGACAGGTAGGGAAATCTTATGCTCTAGGAAAAGAGCCTACCATTGTTCCTTGGTTGATAGGACATAGTATCAAGGTTCTTGCTAAATACTTATGTTTATGCCTTTAGATTAGTACTGATCTTTGCTTTTTTTAGAGAATCTGCATTTGTAGAGGGCAGTGACTAATAAGAAGACACTTAATAGGTAAACTCATGGAGAATAGTGAAGCATCTGAATCACCATCTCTAAGATTGAAGGAGCATTGAAGAAGAGACAGGAGGAATATACTAGGTAGAGGCTGGGAAACAGTGCTGTCAAACACTGTCTTAAGGCAAAGACTGGAACTTTGCACTTCTCTTGTGGTTACCTGAATAATATGTAACCATTACCACATCATCAAGATCTAGGGAAGGCCTCATCGGGTGCTATCACTCACAAAGGAAATATGGACAGCAAATGAATGCTATGGAGGGGCATCCTTTTCCTCAGTGGTGTAGCCACTGGTAAACTGCCCGTTCTTCAGCAACCAATCTTTCTATTTAATCTTATGTAAGCACTCATAATTAAACTCTATGATGGCCAAAAAGGGACATCAAAGTAGTGTGGTATTTCCTAGGAAGAAGAATGGTTTAAATGGGGGGGGGAGAGTTTATAGGGTGAAAATAAGCAAAATTCAGTATATGTTATATACTGAAATTGTCAAAGAATAAAAATAAGTAAAAACTTTAAAATATACTTTTAAAATTACATTCTCAGATGTCCAAATGAATTTCAAGTTAGTAAGTGATTATTACTGAAAAGAATAATGCTTTGTATAGGAAATGAAGACCTAAGTCTATATGATATTCAAGCTAAGCAAAGTTAAATTCCAAATTAACATCAATAAATGAGATATTATATCCTTGAAATAACAGCCTTCAAAGATGGAATGTGGAGAAATTTTCTAAACAGAATACTTCTGAATGTCTATGGAGTTAGTGAAAGTCTGGAAATATTCATGATCTAATCTTGCTAGCAATTTGAGGAAAAAATAGAAAAGAAATTTCAGGGGGTTGTTGAGCTGTGTATTCAGTGCTTTGGTTTATTTAGGGATGAAGACAGGAAGCTGTATGAAATTTAGGCAGAGGAAGTTTAGTTAAAACTATAGTGATTTCTGCATTCCTAAACTAGTAGAATTTTAGATGAGTGACACCCACTTTTTGTTCACAGGCCTATGACCATCACATTTCATAGAGCTGTTACACACTGGGCTTTCAAAACCCCCATGGCTCAACTGCATTGTCTGACTTACAACTTCCTTGATAATTTGCTGAAATCCTAGTAAGTGAATAATATACCGATTATATAGGAGATAGATTGATTCTGAGAAACTAGCAATTAATAATAACTTTTATAATACTTAAGACATGTTTTGAATAGGAATGACATAATGAAATATATAATATTCTTTGTCTAAGACAGGTAAGTGCAAGAGCTTCTAGTCAAAAGAGTTAGTTAAAACTTCATTAAATTAAACAATGTTGAATATTCTACCTCTTTGCCTTATGGAACAATGTTATGGGCTAAATAGCCTTACGTGGTAAATGGCTGCCATGCTGTATAATGAAAGTATAAGTTATTTGAATTTGGATCCATCATCCAAATAAATTTTGTTGGGCAATGCTACTCTAGGAAACACAGGGATGAAACACCTGTATTGTAATACAATCATTACTTAGGGCTACTTTATTCTTTTGCTAGAAAAAAATTTAAACATGCAAAATCCAAGGAGGGAAAAAGCTATCATAAGTCTATGAAAACATCAAAAAAATATCCATTAGAGACAAGGAATAGTGAGACCTTCCTTTTACGAATATTTTTGAAAGATGCTGACTCAGTAATGGTAGTTCAACCTGGGTGAAGAATGAACACTTAGAATGATCATATTGGACATGGATTCTTCACATTAAACTCAACTTGTGGTATGTGTAATTGCACTTATTTTTAGAGTGAAAGTTGGTAGTAATTGTCAATTGGATGATGCAATCAAGTACTGAGAAGAGAAGCACATCAGTTGTAATAATGTTCATTGAACCAAACAAAATAAGGAGTGGAAACCAGTGACAACTTCCAAGAGTTTGGGCATTTAAACAAATGAACAAGCAAACAAAAACAGGATCCTTGTTCTTTAAAAACTGCAGTTCCAGTAGAGAACTATAGAGATGAATTTGTAAGTGTGACCATTTTTATTTGTTTCATTTTATCCTGGGGTAGATTCAGAAGAAAAGTAACACTTTTTAATAATTTTGATACTGATGTAAAGTTACTTAACACATTCCCTATTCCTCCAGACTAAATTTTGCCAGTGAATAAAGTAGGCAGTCATTGTTCATTTGTGGATATGTGAAACCTGGGTAGGAAACAGACATCAGGCAAGAGAAGTGCATTTTTTTATTGGATATTTTATTTATTTACACTTCAAATATTATCCCCTTTCCTTAGTTCCCCCTTCAGAAACCTCCTATTCCATCCCCCCCTGCTTCTATGAGGGTGCTTCCCCACCTACCTACCCACGCCCCCACCCAGCCCTGGTATTCCCCTACACAGAACCTAGGGCCTCTACTCCCACTGATGCCCAACAAGGCCATCCTCTGCTATATAAATGGCTAGAGCTAAGGGTCACTCTATGTGTACTATTTGGTTGGTAGTTTAGTCCTGGAAGCTATGGAGGTGTGTGGTTGGTTGATATTGTTCTTCTATGGATTTGAAAACTCTTCAGCTCCTTCAGTCTTTTCTCCAACTCCTCCATTGGGACACCAAGCTCAGTCCAATGATTGGCTGTGAGCATCCACACCTGTATTTATCAGGCTCTGGCAGAGCCTCTCATAAGACAGCTATATCAGGCTCCTGTCAGCAAGCATTTCTTGGCATTCGCAATAGTGTCTGGGTTTGGTTTATGTATATGGAATGGATCATCAGGTAGGTCTATCTCTTGATGGCCTTTCTAGTAGATGCCGGGGAGGATGTGGAGAAATAGGAATACTCCTCTGTTGTTGGTGGGATTGCAAGCTGGTACAACCACTCTGGAGATCAGTCTGGTGGTTTCTCAGACAATTGGGCATAGTATTACCTGAAAACCCAGCTATACCTCTCCTGAGCATATACCCAAAAGATGTTCCAACATATAACAAGGACATATGCTCCACTATGTTCATAGAAGCCTTATTTATAATAGCCAAAAGCTGGAAAGAACCTAGAAGTCCTTCAACAGAGGAATAGATACAGAAAATGTGGTACATTTACACAATAGAGTACTACTCACTTACTAAAAACAATTACTTCATGAAATTCTTAGGCAAATGGATGGAATCAGAAAATGCCATCCTGAGTGAGGTAGCCCAGTTACTAAAGAACATGCATGGTATGCACTCATTGATAAGTGGACTTTAACCCAAAAGCTTGAAATACCCAAGATATAATTCACAGACCGCATGAAGTTCAAGAAGAAGGAAGACCAAAGAATGGATACTCCAGTCTTTCTTAGAAGGGGGGACAAAATACTCATGGGAGGAAATACTGAGACAAAGTGTTGAGCAGAGAAGTGCACTTCTAAACAAAATCCTTTCATTTTATGGTTATCCTTAATATATGTAAAGAGAATTTTTTAAAAAGAGAACTAGTTTTAAATTATTTTTCTCTAATGATCTACTTTTAGAATGAATACTCTCCACACCAGAAAGTCTGGCCAGCTCATCTATGAGATGCTGTCTTCATTTTTCTCTGTTTATTGAGAAAAAAGGAAGTTCACATTAGTGTATAATTGGAGAACTGACTTTGAAATGAAAATTATAAATAGAAATATTCAGCTGGATGGGTTAACCAAAGAAAATTTCAAACTTTCCTGAGTGTGAGGTCTGCACTTCTCTTATGATCTTTAGAGATGGATATGAAAATCTTGTATGCACATTGCTATTTACCTCTTTGGGAACTACAGCCTAATTTATAAGCACCATAAATCAAAACAGTGCATAAATTCATTTCCTTATTAAAAGAACACTTCTGTGGCTCCCATGTGGGCTGTAGTGAGATAATTCAAAACTCACACCTCTAGTAATTGATAGAACAGAGACATAGATTCTAATGGTGAGCTCTAGTTCAGAGTCTGAGCAGCTCATTTGCTTCATCATGATGCTGAAGTGTCAGAGAAATGTGGCCAGAACATAGCACCTTCTCTTTCCTAGATTTTGTCGGCTTGTGTAGCTTACTTGCCAGGAAAACCCAGATTCATCATCTGCAGAGTTGTGATGAGTTTAGCTCCCAGCTCACAATGAGTTTTCCTTGAATTAATGAGACTAAAATACTGCTATCACTGTGACTGAACACTGAAAAGGTATCATAAATACCATCTGTTACTGCTAATGTACATCTGGGAAAATCCAAATGGGAAGTAACTCAGATGTTACTCGATATTTTTTTCCTTTGAAAATTAATGCTTTTCTTACTTTACATAATTTTAATATAGAGTAGCATCACAGTTGGACACCTTGTTTCCCTTCACAGGCAAAAAAATTTGATCCTGGAGTACTCATGCTCCACCTCTGTGATAAAATACCTAAGAAAAACAAATGTAGACTTTGGCTTTTTAGTTTCAGTCTATGTTTGTCTCCGTTGTTCTGAGCATGTTCTCGAGCAGAAATGCCATGGTAGATGTGCCTGAAAAGAAAAGGAGTCACTACTAGTCAGAGGGCAGAAATTGAGCAGGGGTGCTGTTCTCAGAGCTCAATTGGACATACTTATCTCATTATTTACCCATAAGACCATGGTTCATTGCAGAAAAGAAAGTAGGAGATTGTGAGAGATGGTCAGGAAGACTGCTATAAAACGGTGGCTATAGGTCAAGAGGGGATGTTGCATTTGTGAGCTTACAGCAGCTGTGGCTGCCTCCAAATCAACATTACAAGACCAAATTATTCAAGAGTTCAAATTTTTATTTTTAACATTTCTATTAATACACGTTCACAATGAGAATTGGTGTCCTTGGGTTTTTGTTATTAACTCCATACACCTTAATATTCATAAATAATCGCTACCTATAAGGTTCTTAATGAATTCAAATATCTAAGTATAAAGTTTAGAGAGCAGAGGTAAAGGAAAAATAAATAATTATTTCCTATAAGAATAGTCCCTTGTAGACAGTTATTGTAGATTAGGGGTCTGATTTCACAACCCAGGTCCTAAGAAGTCAGTGTGAAAAGGTTTTCACAAGAAGACAAAGAATAAAGAGATGAGAGACTGGGAAATCTGTTTCCTGCTTGTGCAGTTTGGCAACAAATGAGTTCCGAATTTGTGCTCATGACTCATTTGCTGCTGCACATATATTTACAGTCAGTTGCTACCTTGTCTCAGTTAAAATGAGGCATGTGTCAACATCAGAGATACAGAGGTGAGAGAGAGCACAAGCTTCCCATAAACCCAATTTATGTTCAGTACTTTCAGGTTTGAGTGTTTCTAACTGCTGACCAAGGTTTCCTGTGGGAAACATAAGGGGAAAGAAGATGAAGTGGTTGACCTGATGAAGAACCTGATATTATTCCTCTCCTAGGAGGAATTATTAAACAGTGTGTAATACCATTACGTTTGCCAGCTATTAAGTGGTTACTACATACCATGCACTGTTCATGATGTAAAAACTCTGTGATCTAGATACTTTGATGTCTATTTTATATGAAAAGAAAATAGTAGACACAATTATGCGAATCTACATGATTAAAATCTCCAGAACCCGAATGTATTGCTTCCATTATTATAAAAATGTACCCGAGATAATTACTCTAAAGAGAAGAAATTTTTACTTGGAAGCATTGCAGTAGATATTCCTATGTATCATCACTTGGCCTGGTTTTTACCCAATGAGAAAAATACATTTTGACACATGGGAGAGAAAGCCTGTTTTACTTACAGTGAAGGTAAAAGCAAAAATAAGACCAGGACTGTGGTATCCTCTGCAAGGACATGCCTCTAATGCTAATTTCCTTCCAACACACCTCACTCTAAAGGACTCCACCAGACTCAGTATAGACTTGAAACCATTTCTTTAACATACAGGGCTTATGGGATTCTTTTAGATCCAAAATACAGGATTGTTATCAACCTTCTTTCCCTCTGGCCTCAGGAAAGATTTAATAGTTTTGAAAGTATAACTGAGAAGAGTTGCTGCTAATATGATTAGGGATATTAGGGAACAAGGAACATGAAAATATAAGGAAGATACTTAGGCGAATGATCAATGACCATGGTTACTACTCCTTAAGATGGAGAAGTTTTGGTGTCATGCCTAAAAGAAAATGGATAGTTTCTAAAATGTATTGAATTTCTGATTCCTGCTTAATGCTGAATTAAGATGATAGATATGAATATGGCTTAGGACTTGTGTATCTCAGCAGGAGTTCAATTCTGAGGCCATAATTTTACTACCAGCAATTAAATATTATTTACAGACTTTGTAAATAATATTTGCAAAGACTTTGTTCAGTAACCAAGGGAGTGAAAGATAATAGAAACAGGCCAGAGGTCTGAGTTTGCAATACTGCCTGAATGTTTGTATTTCTTCTATGTGCCGTGTTTATAAGGTGTGTGTGTGTGTGTGTGTGTGTGTGTGTGTGTGTGTGTATGTATGTATGTATGTTTATGGTGTGTCTGGTCTTGAGCAATCATGTCAGTATGCAACTGCATGAGCCAGTGTGTAGAATGTATGCATTTTGAAACCAGAGAATAACACCAGGTATCTTCCTATATTGCTCTCTGCCTCTTTTGCCTTGAGACAGGGCTTCTTAGTGAACCTGATGCTGACCTGATTTGGCCTGGCTGACTGACCAGAAAGGTTCCAGCAGTTACTTGTCTCTGATTCTCCAAACCCTAACCTCAATGCTGGGGTTACAGGCATGTATAGCAATAACTAGCTTCTTATATATTTTCCAAAAATTTAAACTCAGACTCTCATGGTTGCAGAACAAGTGATCCACACACTGAGATATCCTGCCTAGTCCCTGCAGTGACTTTACAATATCATACTTTATGATCTACTTTATATCACCCTTTATAAATTCATAATTTGGAAGTCTTAGCCCTGTATGTGATTGCATTTGGAGATATGGCCTCTAAAACATACTAAGTTTAAATGAAGTCATAAGATTTGGGTCCCAACCCAGTGAAATCTATGTTTTCATGGGAAAAGTACCAGAGATTCACTTCACAAAAGAAAGGTCATGTTAGGATATTACATTACAACATCAAATCCATAAAAGAGGCTTCATGGGAAACCAATCTGCAATGACCTGGATCTTCGTTTTAAACATTTTATTTATTTAATCATACACACACACACTAACACTCACACACACACACACGCATATGTGTGTGTGTATATATATGATGAGTACAGTGTAGCTGACTTCAGACACACCTGAAGAGGACATCAGACCTCATTACAGATGGTTGTGAGCCACCATGTGGTTGCTGAGAATTGAACTCAGGAATTCTGGAAGAATAGTCAGTACTCTTAACCGCTGAGTCATCTCTCCAGCCCATGATCTGAATCTTATAGGTCCCACTTCCAGAGCTGTGAATCAAATAAGCTTTGACAGTTGATACTTCAGTTTGTGAGATTTTTGCTACAGAAGCTGGAGAAGACTGATCCATAGAGAGAACCCTCAATCAAGCAGGACTGAGCCTCCCTCCAGCCTTCATTGATGGGGAGCACAGGTCATACAAAGCAGTTTTTACAGACTAGTGTGAACAGCTGTGACCAATGCTGCTGAAGAATGGACCACAGGGCCTGAATTCAAGTCTCTTTCAGACCAGTGCTTAGGATTAATATTAAACAAATCCTGAATTTCCATTAGTAAATGTGGAAAATCTAAGCACAAATTTTTTTTTAAATATAGTCACAAACTCATAAAATCACTCAGTTTGTTGAACTCTTCCTATTGATTAAGTTACCCTGATCACCTACCACTATTTTTCATAAGCTCAACACTGTGTCCTTAGTTTCTCCTACTTTTGGTTTTACCGATTATTGTTCTTACTTTAATTTTGCTTTAATGTATTGAGATATTTCAAAATAGAGACATTCCTGTCTATTTAAGTTCTTCTAGTGTTATTTATGTATTTATAGGACCAATAAAGCAAGAGCATAATAACGAACAGTGGGATTAGATTCTTAGGGGATTGATGGCCAAAGGCTAGGAACTCATGCATAAAATGTTCTCAGAGTCCAAGGAAGTTGTTTAATTTGAAAAGGGTAATTCACTAATTTCCATTCCAATACCTATTCTAGTCTAAAATTAATGACTCATTCAACAAACTTGTTCTTGATCCACTTATAGATTCTAGGTATTTGAAAATTGTAAGAATAATTCTATTAGCTATTCAAATATATTTCAATTCACTGCATATTTTGCCTACCCTTTTCTCCACTCCTGTTGAATTTTACTTCTTAATGCAAAGTTGAAAAAAGCCTTACACATAGGAAACGACTGAATCCTGAGATTATGTACCTTATTAACAAGCTTAACAGAAGAAACATAATCCCTTCGTCTCTCCTCCTTCTAGGTGAGAACACATTTTCCTCTTCAAGGACTCCTTGAGAAAGAGATTTAAAGTGCAACCCTCCTCATACACTGAGTCCATCCATATGCTGCTGATGGATTTCTCAGCCTATAGAACTATGAGCAGTCAGTATGTGATATCCTTCTAGAGTAGTATAAAATGAAAAAAATTATGTCTTTTAGAATTTAAACCTGAATAACTGAGGAAAAGTGTGTAGTCTTTGCTGCCTGATAAGTAGCACAATAAATAGAATTACCCATATTACAACTGGGAAATATTGTCTGAATCATCACTTTTTAAGCTTCATGAGAGAGGCTGGAGGCATGACTACATAGGCTGAAGGCCTGAGTTTTATACCTAAAACCCATATGTGAAAGGAGATAAAGAACTTCTAAGGGTTGTCTTCTGACTTCTACATATGTGAGTCCTGGACTCTGATATACATACATACATTCATAGACACAGTACACACACACACACACACACACACACACACACACACACACAGTTATACTGTAAAAGTAAATGATAAAATTGCAGGAGATCCATTTTAATCTTCCTGTTCTTGTCAGTGCTTATTTTCTCATATAGTTATTTTATGCAAATTTTCCCAGTTGATGGAAAACTAAGGCAAAATCTGCACATTAGTGTCAAAGATAGGATTTTTAAACATAATGTTCAGCTCAGGGATTTACAAACAAAGCAGCAAGCAGTACCTAAAATTACCTCTGCATCTTGGAAAATGACTGTTAATTTATACTACACACAAAAGTGACAATTACTAATACTATGGAAATATTTTAACTTAATGAAGTAAAGAACAAGTTGGATTCCGTATCGTAATATCGCACCTCCACTGGCTTGATGTCCTTATCTGCTGAGAATGTTCACACTCCTTTCTAGACAGAAATAACCCAATGAATATGTATTAGAACTCTCTCCAGGATGTGTATAAATGAAACATCTACAACTTATTTTCCCTTGAGATTAAGATTTTAACTCACTCTATTTCCCCTTTTGACAGAAGTATACAATCAAGAAAAGTCTGGAAACACATAATAATGAGAAAAAGCAAATCAGCTTTGTTTGCATGTGCTCAGTAGTTTATGTCACTGATCAAATACACAATGATGTCTTAGTTACGGATTTACTTCTGCGAAGAAAGGCCATGATGTTACAGGATATTTGATCACACTGTGAACCCCAAGATTGTGTTATTTACTGAAAAAACCCTGTTTCTAATAATGTGGCTCAGGCATTACACACTTATAATGCCTCTGGCTGGAATACAGACATACCCTTAGTACACAACTTTAATTATAAATAATAAAGGTAAAGTTAGTTTGTAGAGAGAAGCACACATATTTAAAAGTGATGTCTAATTGAGTGGTAGACAAAGTGATGTATCAGAGAAAGATTTGACAGAATAGGATATACCCAACTCTCAGGAGAAGATAGAGGAAAGAGAAGCTACTTTGGAAAGCACAAAGAAAGAGACAGTTTTACTGGGACAGTTATACACAAACATGTTGCAGAGAGAGAACAAGTTAGAAACAGGTGAAGACATATTGAACTAGAGAATGAGAAAGATCAGAACATATTTACAGAGTTAGTTCAAGGGCAAGTAAAGCATTTCATTGAGAAACTGAAAGAAGCCAGGTTGAATCAGTCTTCATTGAGAAGAGTTTTGAGCTAGAACAGCTGAGTTAAATCAGCTAGTCAGAGGTCAAAAAAAAAATGAGAAAGGGTGATTTTATGCAGCATTCTCAGAGTGTTGAAAATTCTTTAGACCTAGATAAGATTGTATAGAGGCCAAATTAGCAGATTGAGGCAGTAAACCTTGGAGACAACAATTAAAACAGGAGATTAAAAGTTACTTTTACACCATGACAAAGACAACTCTTTTACAGGGAAACATTCAATTGGAACTGGCTTACAGTTTCAGAGGTTTGGTACTTTATTATCCTGGCTTGAAACATGGTAGTATGCAGACAGACATGGTGCTAGAGAGAGAGCTGAGAGTTCTTCACCTTGATCTGCAGGCAGCAGAAGGAGATTGTCTGTCATAGTAGGAATAGCTTGAGCATAAGAGACCTCAAAGTGTGCCCCCACAGTCACAGTTACACAATTACTCTAACAAGGCCACACCTCCTAATAGTGCTACTGTCTATGGGCTAAGCCTTGAAATACACAAATTGGTGGAAGCCATTCCTAGTCAAACCACTACAAGTGATGATGGTTAAAGATGAAAAGAGGATACCTTAAGGGATACACATCTTGACCTTAATATTAACAGGAGCATTTCTGTGTACCAGGAGCTAGGTAAAGATGTTGTTCAGATGCTAGCAGCATTAGAAATCTAACAGTTAGCAGCAGCCAGTGTCCCCTTCTTGAAAACTTGAGAGTGAGAGTCTCTTTGGATCAGGAGGTCAGTCTCTTAGGGACACAAAACAAAAGAATCCTAAGGCTATATTATGTGCTGTCGTGTTGGAGTATGGTGCTGCTCAGCTTAGAGTCTATCAACTTAGCAAAATTTATATTAAGTGGATACATTTTCCTGTTATATTGTTTATTTACCTGTCTTATACTAACTTCTATGTAGAATAACTGATGGTTTTGTCATTTGATGTAGCCAAGCACATAGTTTAACCAGGTAGTCAGAGGACAGCTCATATTAAATATGTGGTTTTCTTATTTAGTCTCTTTCACATGTTTATCATACTAGCACCTTGTGTTCTATCTTCATTTTGTCTGGGAGGTATACATTCTTCCAGCTGTAAATTTACCCTTATCCTTTTATGGTTCAATGCCAATAAACATGATCTGACTTACTAAAAACAATTTCGGTTGACAGTTTGATTGTAATCAGCTTAAAGTATCCAGCTCTGCCCATATGCAAAAGATTTTGTTCACACTTATGACACTTACAGAAAACTTTCATTTGAGTTATATTGCTCCATATTCAAAATAAAGTTAGAAAAGTAATAAATCATATATATAATACACATATGAAAGTATGTAAATAATAAAATAAAATAAAATAATATCATATTATACCATTAAGTATTATACCATCAGAAATTCACATTATAATACAAATGTTTAAAATAAATTTACCAAAATGTACAGATATAGATACAAATGGTACAGTAAGAAAACATAAAGATCTAGCATTAAATAATATATTCATGGATAAACTATAGTGCACACTGGACACACTATGTCTTTTCTTGCTGTTGTAGAAAGAATAAGTATTGTAAGCATCTGCTTAGGATCTGGGATGAGGTCATCACCCGCATGTGAACAGATGCTTTTAGCACTACTGTTAAAAAGTGCCCTGATCTGTTCTTTGGGTGTCTCATTTATCTTATATAATATATACAACATATGCATATGTATTAATTGATTTATCTCATTGGTAAAGCTTGCATTCCATACTACAAAGTAGTGATTAAGTTTTTAAAGTCTCCAACATGAATTTTGATGGCCCAAAGGAACTGGGACTCCTGATCCTGTGCTGTTCAAGTGTTAAGTGTAGTACCTAAATAGCCACATTTACATTAATTTCATTTTAAACATAGACTACAAAAATGCAGACTATGTAGACTACAAAAAATTTCTCTGCCTTACAAAGAAAACGCAGTGAAAGAAAAACATGGACAAAATTGAATGCATAATACTAAAAACATGGAACCCACCATGGTAAAGCTCTGTGAGGGTCATAATGCATTCTGAAAAGGGGAAAGCTGAGGCAGTGTGGACTGTTGGCTATCAAGGTTAGTAGAAAAGAAGGATAAAGGAAAATACTATAATTAATATAATGTAATATCTTATAATTGGGACATATGTCACTATAAATTCCTCCAAAGTCATAGGAAGTCTATCAAGTGTGAGACCTAATTTATACCATAAAAGGCATAACAGTTGGCTCAGGGAAGGATAATTTATTGTCATAGATGTACCCATTTTCCTTTGAGACATTACTCATGCATGGGATCAGAGGTAAATGAAAATTTTCTGTGCCTTCCTCTTAATGTTTTGGGAATCTAGAAATTCCCCTTATTATTCAAGAAAAAATATGAATAAGATTTGTGTTTGAATAGTTTTTCCATTACTATTTGTATTCTTGTTTTTATCTTCTAATTATTTAATAAATAAGACTCCAAATTAAATATATCTTGACTTTTGCAAGTTAGTTTGACTTTGTAATTTGGATGATTATCTAAACTAAATAATCTGTCTAACTATAAAAGTTCTGTGCATGTTAGCTATTTTGTTATAATAAGAAGGATGCAATTCTAAGTCTGGAATCTATATCTCAGAAATGAATAGTGAACCTTACAAGTTTAAATTTTAAGATTGTTAATGAATTTTAGCAATGTGGATTGTTGCTCCTAATTTGAGTGGAGTCCAGTACGAAGTGACTAAGGAGAGTAGGGGCACTTTCATCTATTCTGAGAAGCCAGAAAGAACTCACAAATCACAATCCAGGTCATACAGCCTCTAGATTTTGAACACTCTTGTCACCTAACCCCATGGGAAGCTGGGATGACTCTATTATCAATGTAGTTTTTCATCCATCTTAAAATAAGTCAGTCATCCCAGAACTTAAGTCTTTAGCAATTTTTCAAAGACCAGACTTGAATACTTATTTTGTATCTTATTGCAGAAAAAAATGATTTTTATTTTCTTCAAACACATTTTATTATAATGCATCATGTGATGATGATAGTAGTAGAAGTGGTAGAAGAGAAGGCCTAAAGCCTTTATCTAACAGTAATTAGTAAATGTACCAGGCAAGCATACACAGAATCTGATCTTGTTTGACACACAAATCCAAGGTCAAATGGGAAATACCATGGTACCAGGTCATGTCAGTCAGGAGTTATAGCAGGATTTTCCCTGACCAATTAATTTAATTATTAATACAACAAGAAGCCTGTGATTGGACAAGGAAAAGGGAGGTGGAGTGATGAATTGCAGAGAGGGAGACTGGAGGAGACAGAGGAGGGGGACAAAGAAAGACGGAATAAGAGGAGGATGATTCAGATTCTGCGAGGCTTTAAATAGCCACAGGTAGCTATAAATATCATAAAGGATAGAATACTTTGGCTAAGTTGTCTGTTCTAGGTGGGCAGCTTGTATCATTGTCTATTGGCTTTGAAATTATTGTGTGGGAATCTTGCGTATTGAGAATTTATTGATATATAAATCTGAATGATTAATTATAAGCTTCTAGAGTTTTGTTTTACTGGGTTATTGGAATGTGGGACTGCCGACCACCAGGGGGTTTATGGTTGAGAAGGTATGGATGGGTATAAGACAAGCTGGGAAGAGGTGAGGCTAGCCTAGAGGTAGAGGCAGTAGGACTGCTGCCTGAGCAAAGTGTGTCTGGGTGTAGCAAGGGAACTTGCCATTCTTTTTAAATATTTCCCACAACAAGGATTCACCAGAGAAATGGAAGCAATGATACACATTAGTTTGAAGCTATTTGTGTCTATTTTTATCTGTGCCTACATCTCCTGGAAGGAGACTTACATTTTGGCAAGTTGCCATGTGTGATATAACTGTGGGTAACTAGCAAGTCTAAAGTTCTCCAAACAGAGGGCTACCTCCTGAAGCCAAAAAGGAACCCTAGTGGAGGTATAGAGACACCAATCCAGCCAAAAAACTTTCAGTCAAAATTTTATCCTGTCTACAAGTGTTGCAGGCATGGAGGAGGGAGAAGAGCAGAGACTGAGGGAATGGCGAACCAATAACCAATAATTTGAGATTCATCCCATAGGCAAGCACAAATCATTAACATTACTAATGATATTCTGTTGTGCTTGCAGACAGGAGAATGTTGTCTTCAGAGAGGTTCCACCCAAAAGCTGACTCAGACAGATACAGACATCCACAGACAAACAGTGGATGGAGCTTGAAGACTTTTATGGAAGATTAGGAGGAAGGATTGCAGGCACCAAAGGAGATAGGAACTCCACAGGAAGGGCAACAGTGTCAACTAACTTGGACTCTTTGGTCTCTCAGAGTCTGAACCACCAATCAAAGATTATACATGAGCTAGACCTAGGCTTCCCAGCTCATATGTAGCAGATATGCATCAGGCTACATAATCTGTTTACTACCTACCTGTAGGTATAGAGAAATGTCAGAAACTTCCTAGTTGGTAAAACTGTTGCCAGAATAAACATGCAGTTCACCTGAGTACCAAATGAACATGTGGCTCTAATGGGAATGTTTGGGGAACATAATGCTATTAGTTGTGTTTTTTCACTCCATTTGAGAAGTCACTGAAAGCAAAAGAACAGAATTACCTGTTGTGTGCAATCAGGAATAAAGAAAACAGATACTGTAGTTAATCAGGTAGTGACAGATTTAAAAGAAATAACTCCTTTCTCTCCTTAACAGTAAACAAGTAAGTTACTTTAACAACAAAATCAGATTAAACTTCTGCCTAGAAGCAACAATAAAATTAACAGAAAAGCTTTCAAATCCAATGTTCTTTCTTCGAATAGTTTAGTTCAAGCGTTTTTAATCCTTTCAATTGGACAAGATAACAAAGGAGAAAGAGAGTTAAATGTGATTCTCCAAGGGAAATAATACAGGCTTCAGTTACTAGCAATTATGTTCAGGGAAAGGAAATTTAAAATTCTTCTGATTACAAAAAAAAAAAAAAATACAGTACATAAGGCTCTCAGGACAGGCTACCAGTTGAATTAATATATGGAAATTAAGAAAGCAATATTCACAGTAAAAGTAAAACCCTAGTTTATACCTGAATGCTTGACACACTAAGAATTTGTTTTACATTTTTATAGTGTAAGGAATAATGCCATCCACAAAAAGGGTGTGGTAACCTTGAATATGTGGAATTATGTTATCAAGCACACAGTGCACAGGATGAGAATCTCAGCTCAGCAGATGCCTTGTGGACTGGCCCACATTCTCAGATGGATTTCCCAGGAAGTGATTGGAGAGTTTGGACTACTTAGGCACACCTTCTAGTGAGCAATCCCTAGTCACAACTATGGCTGAAGGATTCACCGACATCCCTGCCTCTTAAGATGCTTCAACCCTTCTACTTCTTACCTCCTTCTTTATCTCTCTCCACTATGGCCCCAGACTTCCATTGTGTTCTAAAGACTCTACAGTTCCTTATATAATAATTTTTCTTCTTTTTCTCACAGGAACCATTTTTAAAATATTGTTTGCATATTTAATTATTTCTTAGGATCCATTTTTCAGGGTATCAGACAAACAGAATAAGAGCATTCTAAATACAGTCTTCAAAGCTGACCACATGGAGAAGGGATAATTAAGACCATTGGATGTCAGAAAGAGTGTCAAAGGAAACAATGACCAGAGGATCACACTAAGGCTCCAGGACCTAGGCTGCCTAACTTACCTTGTTCTTCCTTAACACTGACTCAACAGAAACATTTACTGAAGGTACCCTATTCCTGATCCACAGATTTTTATAGGAGGGTTTGGGACCTACAACGGACTTTCTTCCTTTTCCTTTCCCTTCCTCACTCCCTGCTTCTTTTCCTCCATCCTTCCCTCCTCGTGTCTTCCATTTCCACCTTTCCTTGTTCCTTAATGTTTATTGGTATTAAAATCATGGCCCTTGTGTTATGAAGTAAGCCCTTTATCACAGAGTGTCTTTCTCATCAACTTAGTGTCTTTGTATAGATAAACCTTTGATTAAGTGGTGGTAGGTATAACCAAAAGTACGCTCAAAAAGTAAAGCATGGCCCAACCCATAACACTGATTTTTAACAGATAATTTGATAGAAATATGTTTAATGTGGTGTTATGGAATTAAGAAGGCAGAAATAGCAAGTTAAATTATACAAAGAGATGGAGTTGGAGAGATGGCTCAGTGGTGAAGAGCACTGACTGCTCTTCTGAAGGCCCTGAGTTCAAATCCCAGCAACCACATGGCAGCTCACAACCATCTATAATGAGATCTGATGCCCTCTTCTGGTGTGTCTGAAGACAGCTACAGTATACTCATATACATAAAATTATACAAAGAGTATCTCTAGAAAAAACAAATTCAAATCTGATTCTTTGGAAATTGGAGGAAATGTTAAGAGTTTCTGCCCTGCTAGAGATGCATGCCCTATGACTGGTGAATTTGGGGTTCTCTGGAAACCATACAAACCTGGAGCTGATTGCTGGAGGCTGAATTTGTGGCTCTAAAACAAGGATTTATGGAGTAAAGCCCTTTGGGAATATAGAAAACTTATAAACTGAAAGCAGCTATTCTTTCTAGAGTAATTGAGGCTAATATATTAAGGAGAAATTAAGGAACTGATTTTCATTGAATTAAAAACAAGTTGCAGGTATTTTTTCTCTAGTTTCCTATTTTGGTACTGTAGAGATGGCTCAGAAGTTAAGAGCACCGACCACTCTTCCAGAAGTCCTGAGTTCAATTCCCAGCAACCACATGGTGGCTCACAGCCATCTGTAATGGGATCTGATGCCCTCTTCTGGTGTTTGTGAAGACAGTGACAGGGTCTTCACATACATAAAATCAATAAATCTTTAGTTTTCTATTTTTCTTCTTGTAGCCCCCATGAAAACCTTGACAACAAGCCAGCGGTTGGATGGGCAACACAGATGCTAGGATATTGATGTGATAATACAGAATGCTGTATTATTCAGGATACTGTAGAAGAACATAAAAAAAATAGAACAAAAACACCAAATTTACTATATACCTTCTGACCAGTAGTTTCTAATATTCCAACTATTTCTATAGGGACTCTTGAGTTGTCTCAATACTCCACAAGACTCAGTTCTCAAGACAAAGGAGATTTATTTGATCCAGAGGGACAAAAGACATGAAATAAGAGACAAAGAAAGGAGATAATGAACAAGGGAGAAGGAGAAAAGAGAAACAAATGAGAAGGGAGGGTGTATTTGTTCTGTGGAACAAATCTGCCTGTGTATGTGTATAGGGAAAAGACAGACTTGGCCTTTAGGAAAATGGCAATTTATAAATGTGCAAGGGAAACCCTGTGTCAGGATGACAAGTTTAATTTTAACTTGGCCTATTAGGTGAGCCAAAAGGGAACTTTTGATTTCTGCTATTCAGTACTTTGATAGCTGAACCTTGGTAGTCATCCTCAGGAGAAAGTGGCCAAATAAAGAAAGAGACATTTGGGGCTAGTTTTAGAAATGCAATCTAATAGGTTTTTTTTTGTTTTTTGTTTTTATCTTTAAACAAGAGGGAGGGACAAGAAAGGCAATGCATGTCAAAGCCATGCTTTGGCTGGCTAGAGTCCCTTCAATTTCCTTCTGTAGACTGGAGCAGATGCAAACCTGGTAGACCAGGAAACTGGGTGCCTCTGCTGCCCCAATCTGGTGACCTGTGATCAAATGTTAGTGAAGACAAGAGCAAGTTCACAGTGGCAGTAACAATAGATAGACCCATTCACCAACAAGAAGCAACCTCTTGGGAGCTCTGAGGTGTCTGGTTGGTTGATATTGTTTTTCTTCCTATGAAGTTGCAAAACCCTTCAGCTCCTTCAGTCCTTTCTCTAATTCCTCCACTGGGGACCCTGCGCTAAGTTCAATGGTTGGCTGCAAGCATCTGCCTCTGTATTTGTCAGGCTCTGGGAGAGCCTCTTGGGAGACAGCTATAACAGACTCCTGTCAGCAAGCACTTCTTGGTATTCACAATACTGTCTGGGTTTGGTGTCTGTATATGGGATGGATCCAACCAAAGAGTACTCATGGAGGGACCCATGGCTTTAGCCACATATGTAGCAGAGGATACCCTTAGTCTTGTGAAGGCTTGATGCTACAGCGTAGGGGAATGCCAGGGCAGTGAGGTGGGAGTGAGTAGGTGGGGGAGGGAGCATTCTCATAGAAGCAGGGGGAGGGAGAATGGAAGTGGGGGCTTCCAGAGGGGAAACTAGGAAAGGGGATAATATTTAAAATGTAAATACATGAAATATCCAATAAAAATACAAACAACAACCACAACAAAACAACAACAATAACAACAAATAAATAAGTACACTGAAAAATAAAAGAAGCAACCTCATTGTATCTGGGAAATTGTTGGAAGATGCTATGTACTCTAGTAGCAGGTTTTTATTTTTCTTCCCTTAAGCATTGCTGGAATTGTCCTCATGACAGGCCCAGAGGTTGATCTCTTTGTTGATTCCAGATCTAATCAAGGTGACAAGATTCACTATCTCAAGAGGCATAATCCAAGCAATGGCATGATAATTTAACACAAGGACATCCTTGATGTTTATCTTGCCGTGCCTCCTCTCCCTGGCTCAAGCATTAGAGATTCTAGTCATGATTGGATGAAGAATCTTCCTATTGTGTCCCTCAGGGAGGCTAAGTATATTGTGTTAATGCTGGCTAGAATGGAGGACATTGTTACTCTTCAGAGTTATTTATGCCCAGTATTTTTTCCATTGATTTTTAAGTACACAATTGGTTAATTCTCTTCCTTTGTTGGTGATAGAGCTACAAATTCATTTCTGATCAGTGAATTGAAACTGGAAATATGGTGTTATATTTCTGGGCTGTGAATTTCTTGTTGATTCAAAGGTCAAAGAACATCTTTGTTTCCCTCTGCACTGGAGCATGCCTCTAAGAATTGAGATTGTGTCAACTTCATTAGCTTGGATTCTGGGGCAACATGATGAAGAGCTCTTCTTCATGAGTAATAGGATAAGAAAGAGAAGAAAAGAGCCTTTTCACATTGTACCAGACTACTGAAGTTTACACTATGTTTGTCACTTTAACACAATGCCCATCTGAGTGACTATATCTCTTGTTTGTTTTACAACTTCATTGTACTGACAAAAATCTTCTCCTAGTAATGTAGGGATTGTTATTTTTCATGTTTCTTTTGAGAAACAATAGTATCTAGTCACTCTATTCCAAAACTTTGAAATGTCACAATGAGGATACAATGAAAAGTAGAGGAAGAAAACAAAGAGAATAAAAGAGAATGAAGAGAGCAAAGAGGAGGAAGAGAGGAGAGAGGAGGTAGACAAGGCAAAGGAAGAGGAAGAAGAGTAGCAGCAGCAGCTAAATGAAACTTTAACATGGAGAACTATTTAATTTGAATTTTAGAACAATGTGAATGTCAAAGAAAATAAGAATATTAGTAGAAGTAGTAGTAGACAGAAAACAGTATTAAAATGCTTAAAGAAATGCAAGTGCATTTGATTCTCATATTAAGTGTAATATGAAATGTGAGGTCTTAAAATCTTGTCATACTCTAAAAGAAGATTTAACACTGCTCACCATAAACATCTGAATAATTCATCACCAAATACAAACTAATCTCTTTTGAAATGTAAAGCAACCACATTCAAAGGAGGGACTGTAGCTATGGTTTCAAATCTGTGTCTTCAAATAGTAGAATAAGCTATTGTTGTAAGTCAACCTGCAAGACACTACATGGTCCTTGAAGGCCTGCCTTTCATACAACTATACTGAGTGTTTGTCAAGAAAGTAGCATTGTAAACTTTCAAAAATATAAACTTATTATTATTAGGCTAAAATTGTAGAACTAGCTTGTATTATTTCCCATTTCTGCAGATTCTGTCAGTTTAAATAAGTGTAGAATGGGCTTCTGTGACAAGAATGAGGTATAGGAAGAGGATTTCAGGCAATGTCAATCAGAGTGATTTTTAATTTACATTTAAAGTTCTCTAAGTACCCATGCTCTACACAGAAAACATAAGTTCAGCCTTATTGAATGTTCATTTGTAAAGATCCAAACTTGATTCTATTTAAATTCACAGTCTGAGCACAGAGCAGGCCAAACACACTTCCTTAAAATGGTCTGTGGTGAAACTGGGGTAGTAGCTATCAAAGTCAAGAGATAAGCATGTATTGTTTAAAGGTAGCTGTCTGCTTTCCAAGGTTTTTTATGAGTGTGGCCTTTGAGAGACCTAAGTAGAAAGCAACTCCACAGTTAAGTTCTGACATTGTTGAAAAACTTGATCAGAGAAAGCCTTTATAAAATGTGACAAATACAAAACTTTTCATCTTCTGCTTCAGCAACAACCTGACAACTGTAACAGGTGTGTTTCTATTTGGTATTTTCAGTTTTCAGTTAAAAAACATGAAGTAAAATTAATGTATGATACATAACTGATAGAGAAGGAGCAGAGAAAATTTTATGTCAGTCACTCCATTGTGGAAGGTGAGGATTAATTTCCTTATGACAAGGTATTTGTAGAAGTCTATGAGACTTGTAGAACATTTTGGATATTTATTTTCTTTCTTAGAACACAAGAAAGGAAGTACCAGTACTTTATATTATGCATTTTAATTATTTACATTAAGAAGAGTTGAAAGCTGAAATCCTCTAAAGAACCTTTAATCTTCTAGCCCAGTAACCAGTATCTGCCCTTCAATTCCATATTTAAGAGCTTATGGACATCTCACATCTCTATTAGGGCATGCACACTATGGATGTGGGTTAAAATCCATTACAATAAGAATGGTAGAGCCATGGAACATCAACTGGGTTCTCTACCATTCTTTGTGAGCTTCATCTCCTAGAGATCAGAGGCACTCACAATCTTTAACAATGGAGCGTGATGACTGCAGTGTTGAATTCCAGTAGCATAAAGCTGATGTGCTATTAAACTTGCCTCAACAAAACCCCTTTTCTATATGAAATGAAAAGGAAACAATAATTAAGGTCTTCAACAGTGCCAGGACTTAAGTGTGGAGTCACCTCCAACTTCTAGGCTGTGCCCCTATCATCCTTCCTCTACTCAAAATCCTCCTGACCACCCTCCCAAGAAAAGAGTCCAGAAATGCTAAAATCATAGGTAACACAGGACTAAGGAAAGCATTATGGAAAACTGTAGCTTTGTGTCAAAATATAGACAGAAGGGAGATGAAGCAGATGAGTTGAAATTTAAGTAAGGCCCAAGTAAGGGATCGCAGCCTCCATAGAGAAAGAGTGTTGTGATCATACCTAAATTTGATACTACCATTCTTAATCAAGAATAGGCATTATGGGTAATCACCTCCAGATACATAATACATGTATCAATCAGCAAACCACTCTTTAAGGAAACTGAGCTCTCATAAAATTAGAATAAAATCTAGAGCTATGAACAATAGTCTGAATGTCAGATTTGTGAACATGGTGAATAGCTGTACACAAAGCCTACAGAGAACTGCAATGTAATGGAAGGAGTAGTAGCATTCAGTAACACATGGTATGCAAAGAAGCATGGTTTGGAATGCTTTGCTTTAAGGCTTCAGAGAATTCCTACTGTGACCTCACTGGCGTGATCTTCCTTTCCAAAGCAGCCTCGCCTTTGATTGCCAACTAGCTTTGACTTTGAGCCATATTAGCCTATAAAAGCATAAAGGTTGCCTCCCCACTGCAGTGCTGCATAGATGAAGTGCCTGGGCAAGGCTGAGATCATAAAGGGAAGAGTGCCAATGTGTCAGGGGATTGCAGAAACTTGAAGGTACAAAATTAATCAGCTTTTTCATCCCATCATCCTAGAGGGCTGAAACAAGAGACACAGGAAGAAATGCCCTTCATTTCCCCTACTGTTTGCCCTTTATGAGAGCTGCAGTCAGAGTTCCTCAAATGCCACAGACAGAAGGTTATGGAGGCCTCTAGTTAAAATGCAAACCAGCTTTTACCCTGAGGTGTTCTGTGTGAAATGATTGAAAGCAAGGCATAAAGAAGTTAATCTTTAAAAAAAAAATCTTTTCAGTACAAGGCAAGAAGGAACCCTTGATTTTTTTTCTTTCAGTTTTCAATGGAATAAAATTCAGTTATGGAATTCTAAATTCCACTGTTCACTTTCAGGAATTAAGACTTGAACTCTGAGGAAGCTTCCTGTGAGGTAGAGAACTGATGGCCCCAGTTCTATTTAGGGAAAGGGTCAGTGAACATAGCGATAAGATCCATATGGCCCAGTGTTTAAAACAAGGTCTTAAATCATTATGTTAACATTGTCGTTTTGTTAATTGAGTCTCCTAAAACTAAGTCAGATAAACAAACTAGTTACTTTTTAGGGAACATCAACATAGATCTGTAATAATGGGCTTTGTAACTATATAATAACAATAAAACATCCTGTTCATTTCATTTGCCATGTTTTCACTCATGGCTTGCTCTCCTGAAACCCCTTTATCTACCATTCAAACTGTCCTTTGAAGTAAGATACATTTTTACTTTTATTTATAGATAAGAGATGAAAACGAAAGTAGATACATTTCCCACAGTCATACAGGTGGTTGGGATTTAAAAGTTAATTCCAGCTGGGCTGTGGTGGTGCATGCTTTTAGTCCCAGCACTTGGGAGGCAAGAGGCAGGCAGATTTCTGAGTTCGAGGCCAGCCTTACTTACAGAACTTACTTACTTACAGGAACTTACTTACTCTACAGAGTAAGTTCCAGGACAACCAGGGCAATACAGAGAAACCCTGTCTTGAAAAACCAAACCAACCAAACAAAAAAAGCGAATTCCAGCAACTGATTCTAGAGCTGACCTCCTAAAGAGGATCTTAACATTTAGAAACTATGAACATCTCTGTCATACAGTGGCCAAGAGGACATGCAGCTCATTTCACCTATGAAGAACTCAAAGCCAGCCTTCCAAGTAAATTTCATAGTTTTGGATCACGGTCAGTGTCTCTGGAGGGGAATCAAGAGCTAAAGAGTTTAATTACTTTTGTAGTTAAGTGTACATATAATTATTTATTTGGGCTGGATTATATTAATCCCTTCACAAATATGAAACAAAATATTGGTGTTTTAGTAAAGCACTGACAAATCATTTTGCTTAGATGGTTGGATGTGCTTGCTAAGGCCAGGTGATCGTCATACTGCTGATTGCATAGATATAAGCAGAACATCTTCGGTGGCTACATAGAAAAATCGAATAGAAAATAGTTATCATGCACACCAGGAACTGTGTACTTAGTGCCTGATTTCCTGTTCTCTAACCTTTGAATCTTGGATGACCATGGATGGGCCTAAGTGAAACATGTCTGATCACATCTACGAACTCCAAACAAATCTGCATTACTAAATATATACATTGAAGAACAAGAGTGGCTGAAAACAATAATCCTAGAGAAGACTTTAACATCTTCAAGCCTGGACTAGTGTCCTCTAAAATCCACCCCAGGACTGTCTCCTTTGAGATACTACCATGGCTTTGAGTCTGCTGGAGCCTCTGGCATAGAGGAGGTCTGACTAGAACTTGTCACTCACAGGGAAACCCACAGTAATATGTTGATCTTTACACATACAGGACCTGGGAAAACTGCAAGCATGAAGGGTGAACAGACACGTATGGGGAAGTGTGAGGAAAACTGCAAATCTTCAGGGAACTGTGCATGCCAGCATGGACACTGCTTGTGCTACAGTTAATGACAGTAGAGGAGAAGGGTCTCCACACTGAGGAAGCCACATCAGAAATTTACATTTCACCTTGCATGGCTCACTTTATGCAGGAATTTTTGAGTCATGCAAAGGGAAACATGGTGTGGTGCTCATGGTCATAAATAAAATGTTGTGGGATGTGTGTTGTGAGCAGAGGCTTCTGACCTCTTGTTGCATCTGACAGCTGGTTAGGTCACACTCCTCCCTCTCTTCTCGGCCTTTTGCTTCCTAAATTTCTATTCCTTCCGTTTTATCTACTCATCAGAGCTAAGCCTAGAAGTCCTGGGCTCAGGAAAAGTATATTCTACAATATTTCTTGCTAAACAGAGGTCTGGTTGATCATGAATATGTATAAAGTACCAAAATCTAGATGATTAAAAAGGCAGTAAGCAACCTGAACACCAAGTAAAACTCCTTCCAGCTGCTCAAGATATTCTTGTATGGACTGATCTGTTCTTCCTGAATCCACATGCTCATTTTTTATCACCTAGTCTCTTTAATTCAAATTCCTACTTCTTTATGTAACTTATTTGTTTTTTGTTTTCTGCTCTCCATTAGAGTAGAGTGATAAATTATAATTGTAGGTTATAATTATAGTTGAAAATAGAAATATTTATTTTCATAACCTTTCCTAATTGAATAGCAGGACGTGGTGCAGAAACAGAGAACAAAGCATAAGAATGTATCCGGGTACATTGAATGTTGGAAGGGCCCAGGGACATTGTTGAATGGGTTCAGAAACCCAGCACTTCATACCTGAGGACTGTAGGTAAACCTTTTTCTCTGTGTGATCATCTCCTTTAGTGGTGGGGACTATGTTTTATCTTTTTAATCTCGGGTAGCCCTATAAAATGGTTTGATGAGAATTGTTTGCTTGAGAGCAGGGTAATTTCACAGGTCCTGGTCCATGATAGTTGGTTTCACATTCCTATGTCTAAAGACCATCTAATAAACAGGGGTGTAGGGCAGTGGTCTGTTCAGGCAACCTAGTCTCAGTCGAGTAATAGATCTGAACCCCAGTGACTCAGTTGACAATATCTCTGCCTACAAGGGATGGAAGGGGTTTGACCATAACTCCTGAGTCCTTGGCTCCTGTTTGAGTCACAACCTCTCACAGCTGCTTCTGCCCCTGCAGGAAATGTGTGCTCTGTCAGATAGACAATGTCCCAAGCTCCTAGCATTCTAGCTGGACCCTAACCCCAGTCATCTGACCATAGCCAGGCATGGCCCGCCCCACAGACAGATAGCCATGCTTCACACAATATAAGGGGCAGTTAGCCCCTACCCTCTCTCTTGCCTTCTTCCTCACTCTCTTGCTCTTTTTTCTCTTACCTTCCTGCTCTCTTGCTTCCTTTCTTCCTTTCTTGCTCTTTGTCCTCTCTTGCTCTCCTCTCTTGCTCTCTTGCTTTCTTCTTCCCCTTTCTCTCTCTCCCTCTCTTCTCCTCTCCTTCCTTTCCTTTGTCTCTCTCTACATGGGCAGCCTATTTTCTCTTTCCTATAATATATCTCGTATTTCATGATCATGCATTGCCTCCTTTTAACTAACTAACATGCCTTGCAGCCACAGGCATTGGCAGTAGAGAGAGAGACTCAGGTATCAGTGGCAGAGAGCCCCAGGCCTCAGCAGAGAGAGACACAGGCCCACACAGGAAAAAGGCTTATTTTCTTAATGTTTTTGGGAATTCAAAGACCACACTTAGACAGGTCACTTCACCCCCTTCCCCCAGTAAGTGTAGCAGATGGTGGAAATTCACAGTGTATTCCTGTGTAGGAACAAGGACTTATACTTCCAATATGAGCAGAAAAGGAGGTAGTCAGGGTCAGGCTTACTACAAAATAAGTCTCTTGTGGTTCATCACCCCATGTACTAATACACCACTCAGGATGGTGGAAAAGTGCAGCCTAAGATGAGGATCCCTGCCTGAGGCTGAAGATGGGGTTCCCTAACTCCTGAGGGTCCAGTCTCCACTAGAAACTGTGAGGAGTCAGAGTGGGGAATGAAAGGGGCCCTTGGACTGACAATGAGGCTGGGTTAGGGAGGGAGTGAGGAACTCCAGTTTAGCTCAGGGAGGGAGGGAGTGTCTGGGAGCATAGAAGAGCCTTCTATGGGAGACTTAGGCAGAGGCTCTGTACAATGAATACTTCCCCTATGGTGGTTTTTGAAGAAAGACAGTCTTTTCTTGTCCATACTGTTTACTCACTGTACCTCCTGAAAAATGGGTGCATACAACTTCCTCAGGGTGAACCAGAGATTAAATACTTTTTGCAGGAAGGAATGTCTGGGAAGGGAAGCTCAGTGGCTAAACCCTCAGGGTCCATCTAGATACCTCATTAGCATGGAGAACTCTATGTTCTCTGCTATATGATCAGTGGTCACATTATTTATGTGGGGAGTTGTGGCCATGTGTTCCAGGCCAGTAATCTGGTCAGGAGTAGGTGAAACACATACTGGCTTCAGGTAAGAGATACCTGGGTTTCTGAACCCACTCAACCTTATCAAGTTTCCTGGCATTGCCCACTGCCCCACACTGTGGGAACTGAAGCAGTTTAGGAGAAAAATCAGGGGTTAGACTGTGCACTGCTACAGGTTTCCAGTAACTGAAGTTACAGTAAACACTCAAGAGACTCTGCTTCTTTACAGTTTCTCCTGAATTTCACCAGCCTCCATGAGAACTTGCTGTAAGTAGCTTTCTGCAATATGGGAGACAATGAAAGAGCAAAGCTGAGTTACTAAATATCCTGCTGGTCATCATGGGTACAAAAGTGTCACTAGCTGAGCTACTTGATCTCTTCACAGACTCACAGAAGGCTCTGTACACATGAACTGTGAACCCCTATTATTTAAGCTGGCCATGTTTTACATTATTATCATTATCTTGGTGATAGGTACGTGACTCAGCATGAGATTGATAGGGATTTTAATGAGGGCACAAGGGAAAATGATTTGCCTGCATGGAATGAGGTAGAGAGATAATTAATTGGACCACTCATTTGGCATGTATGTACATACTTAGCCAGCTTAATACCATTGCTAAAAGCAGATTACATCCACATTTGATTTAGTCTTTCTGGAGGTTCCAATCTTAACACTCTTCTTGCAAGAGATTATGTATTATCAGTTAATTATATCTGTTGGGATTTATCCCTTGCCTGTATTATCCCTTCAGTATCAACAAAACATTGTTTTTAAGACATTTTTATCTATTTTCTTAATCATTTGGAAAGAATGTTTTGATGTATATTTTCACTTTCATTAAAATTTACTGGCTTCCCACTCCTACCCCCAACACACACACACACACACACACACACACACACACACACACACACACCCGCCAAGCTATTTCAGTCAGGGTGCCTAAAGAAAATGGTTTAGATGTTCAAAATAAGGTCTCTTAGAGAAGATTCAAGTGAACCATCCACATAGACTCAGGTGAAGTAAACCACATAGGACCTAAGGTAAGAATAAGGGGTTAGATGTGGTGTAAGTCTAGTAATTCCTCCTGCATCATGAAGCCTTTTAGAGAAAGCCTTGCAAGTACGGAATTCTTAGCATAAAGTTTCAAGCTCATTCATCTTTCTCCAAACCTCTTTAACAAATCTCCATTAAAAAAAGCCAATACACAGACAGAAAAAGGCAGTGATATTGCAGAAATAAAGAATCTTCAGAGAACAAAGTATAGGCAGCAAGGATTTCAGATGATGCTGAAGGTGGCCTCATCCCAGTGTTACTGAGGGATTCATGAGGTGTTAGTGTTGACCGAAGGCCTTTCTGATGTTGCCCAGTGCTGCTGTAGTGACCCCTGACAAGTGTTGTTGTTATAGTCCTTACAGCACCATTTCTGTTGTCACTTCTCTGCTCATAACATAATTCTTATGGAAGTAACTATAAGACAGGGAGGAAGGATGAGATTCATATCAAAGAAGGTACTGTGGAAATGTAATGAGATTATATTATAAAAATAAACTTCTCTAGCCATTCACTCAGTAGTTTACAGACAATGATGGATAAAGCTAGAACTTATTTTTATCATTTTATCAGTGTATATTAATTTACAAAGTGTCTCATAAAATTTTTTATACATACATGTGATTAATCCTAATCAAATTTTAGTTCCTTGATAATTCTGTCCCTTCTTCCCAGTACATATCTACATTTGGTCCATTTTAAACCTCCATCTCCCTTTTTCCCTCTTGGTTCCACATGTGTGTGGAAGCTTCTAGTCCTTGCTTTTGTGGGTCAGACCTGTGTCTGCTAACACAATGATCTCCAGTTTCAACCATTCTCTGGCAAATTCAGGATTTTATTTCGTATAAAAGACTGAACATAATTAGTCATGTATCTATTTCACATTTGCTTTATACATTCATACTTTGAATTTTCAATACATTGTTTTATATTTAACTCACCAGGAAGAATTCATCTAGAACTTAAAACTTCATGGTATTTCTCTTACTTGATTTTCAAAATAGAAAAACTAATGTGTTGCAGGATTTTCCCTGTCCAATCACATTAGGACAGTGGGAGGCTTGTGATTGGACAGGAGAAGGGAGGCAGAGCGAGGAGTTGAGGAGACAGAGAGGTCTGAGGAGGAGAAGGCGAACCAGAATGGAGGCTGATGTGTAGTTATCAAAAGGTTAGAATAATTGTGTTAAAGCCTCATCATTATCATTTGGCTCTTAAATTATTGTATTGGCATCTTGTAAATTGTGTTATTATTGATATATAAATCTGATTGTCTAATTAAACATTAAGAGTCTTAATTTTACCAGGTAAATAGGTATTGAGATGGCTAACCAGCAGTGCATGGGGCATTGTGTAAAAGTGAGAGGAATTCCGGGCCCTGTCTGAGAGATGACCTGGTGAGAGCCATGTGGCCTAGCAAGACTGATGGCTTGGTAGGCTGAGAGACCAAGCAAATGAGATCACCTGGCACAGGGGCTAGCTCCAGATATTTCCTGAAACACTAATGTGCTGTTTCTACTATGCCTGTTTCAGGGATATGAAATATTCTGTCATTGCAACTTACTATATACACTCTACACACCAAAACATTGCTGAAGAATCTTGAAAGAAAATTGAGCAGATACATGATGGTTCTTTTGATCTCAGAATTTATATTACAGTGGAAAAGGCACAAATTCAAAAAAATGACACTTTTTTTATATTTAAGATAGTAGGAAATACTAAGGCAAAAATTTAAGTATGAATCAGAAGTGTCAAAGGCTAGCTACACACACACACACACACACACACACACACACACACTGGGGGATTGAGCAACCTTCATTTGTTCCAAGCCTATGTTTCTTCCTAGTGCAATTTGCATGCTCTTAGCACAAGAAAAAGCTTTACTTACTATTCTTTGGGGTGGAGGGCACATTGTATTATTCATTTTAAACTTATTATATCTTAGCAGTCATCATTAGGTAGCTATCTTGAAGTGGAGAGACAGTGTGGACTATGCTTTGTGGACATCCTATTTCTCTACTCAGAAGTATTTTTGTAAAGCGAATCCAAAGTAACTTTCGAGAGAAATAGATGTGACAGCAAATGAGATGAGACTGAATCACCACGAAGATGGTTGGATGGAAAACAAGCTAAGGAATATATAAATCTCTTAAAACTAAATGCAAAGAATAGATTCCCCATGATGCTAGTAAGATGAGCCCTGTTTCAGGCTTCTCACTTCCCAAACTGTTAGAGAATAGAATAGTTTTAAAGAAAGTTTGTGCTGATTCATTCCAAAGGTAGAATGAAAATGATAGACAGTGAAGGTCACATAGCTTGTGCATAATATTAGAAATTATAAGGCATTTTATAGAACACTGAAACATTAAGATGTTTTGCTTTCATTCTGAATAGTATTGTAAATGCACAATTTTGAGGGAGTATGGGATGGGATTTGCCTTATGCTTTTAAAATATAGCACTTTTTAAAAGGGGGAAGTCCAGGAGTGGTATAGCTGGGTCCTCCAGTAGAACTATGTCCAACTTCCAGAGGAACCGCCAAACTGATTTCCAGAGTGGTTGTACCAGTTTGCAATCCCA
>NW_022196914.1:24463495-24482278 GCF_008632895.1 Mastomys coucha
TGGGAATGGAGAAATTTACATGTAAATAAAGAAAATATCTAAATAAATAAATAAATAAATAAATAAAAGGGGGAAGTCAAATAGTATAGTAGAGTGTACATAAAAGTATAATATAGTATAGGCATTATTAAATAATATGTTTCTATTATATATAGTTATATTCTCTATCTATCTGTCTGTCTGTCTGTCTATCACCTATTGTCTTAGTCAGGGTTTCTATTCCTGTACAAACATCATGACCAAGAAGCAAGTTGAGGAGGAAAGGGTTATTTAGCTTACTTCCACATTGCTGTTGTTCACAAGAGGACGTCAGGCCTGGAACTCAAGCAGGTCAGGAACTTTGTTTTTATAACATGTCCTTGGCTATCTCTGAAACACAATTTCTCTACCAACTATCTGTCTAGTTTTCTAATAAGAAAAGCAGTGCTGGTTGAAGTCTGATGACTTAGATTGGATTGTCAGATAGCAAAAATGGTCAGTTGTAGTCAGCTGTAGTTAGATTTTGAACGTGGTGTCTATATGAGTTGCTGATATATGAGTTATGAGGTAGAAAATATTAAAGATAGCTTATATTTGCTTCTGAAAGTTACAAAATGGAATTTCAGAGAGCAGAAACTCAGATTAGTGCTATGTGAGTAGAACTTTACTGTTGCTGTAAATCTTCAACCCAAATATGCCCCAGCAATGAAAACACAACTCAATTAATATGTCTTCAATTCTATTCCATTGATCCACTTACCTGTCACTGTACCAATAACAGGCAGGTTTTTTTTTTCCCCACAACTACTCTGTAGTATAGCTTGAGGTCAGGGATGGTGATTCCACCAGAAGTTCTTTTATTGTTGAGAATAATTTTTGCTATCCTAGGTTTTTTGTTATTCCAGATGAATTTACAAATTGCTGTTTCTAACTCTGTGAAGAACTGAGTTGGAATTTTGATGGAGATTGCATTGAATCTGTAAATTGCTTTTGTCAAGATGGCCATTTTTCTGTACTAATCCTGCTAATCCATGGGCATTGGAGATCTTTTCATCTTCTGAGATCTTCTTCAACTTCTTTCTTCAGAGACTTGAAGTTCTTGTCATACAAATCTTTCATTTGTTTAGTTAGAGTCACACTAAGGTTTTTTATATTATTTGTAACTATTTTGAACAGTGCTGTTTTCTTAATTTCTTTCTCATCCTGTTTATCCTTTGTGTAGGGGAAGGCTGCTGATTTGTTTGAGTTAATTTTATATCCAGCTACTATGATGAAGTTGTTTATCAGGTTTAGGAGTTCTCTGGTGGAATTTTTGGGGACACTTAAGTATATTTTCATATCATCTGCAAATGGTGATAATTTGATTTCTTCCTTATAAAGGTAGAATTTCCAGAATTACACCAGATTTCTCACCAGAGACTATGAAAGCCAGAAAATCTTGGGCAGATGTTCTAAAAGTACACAAATGCCAGCTAGGCTACTAAACCCAGCAAAATTCTCAATTACTATAGATGGGGAAACCAAGGCATTCCATGACAAAACCAAATTTACACAGTATCTTTCAACAAATCCAGCTTCACAAAGAATAATAATTGGAACACAACAACAGGAGGGAAACTACACCTCAGAAAAAGCAAGAAAGCAATCTCCTAACAAAACTAAAAGAAGATAGCCACATGAACAGAATTCCAACTCTAACAACAAAAATAACAGGAAGCAACAATTACTATTCCTTAATATCTCTTAATATCAATGGACTTACATCCTCAATAGAAAGATATAGACTAGCAGACTGGTTACATAATCAGGACCAAACATTTTGCTGCATATAGGAAACTCACTTCAGTAACAAAGATAGACACTATTTCTGAGTAAAAGGCTGGAAAACAATTTTCCATTCAAATAGTCCCAAGAAACAAGCTGCACTAGCCACTCTAATATCAAAATAAATATTCAACCTAAAGTTATCAAAAAAGATAAGGTAGGACACTTCATACTTATCAAAGGTAAATCTACCAAGATGAACTCTTAATTCTGAATGTCTATGCTCCAAATGGAAGGACATCTACATTCATAAAAGAAACCTTACTAAATGTCACAGCACACATTGCACTCCAAACAATAATAGTGGGAGACTTCAATACCCCACTCTCATCAATGGACTGATCATGGAAAAAGGAACTACACAGAGACACAGGGAAACTAAATGAAGCTATGAAACAAGAGGATTTACCAGATTTAGGATAGAACATTTTATCCTAAAACAAAAGGTTATACCTTCTTCGCAGCACTTCATGGTACCTTCTCCAAAACTGACCATATATTCAGTCACAAAATAGATCTCAATAGATAAAAAATGATTGAAATACTCCCGTGCATCCTATCAGATCACCACTGAATAAGTTTTAAGGCTGGTCCTCAATGACAACATAAACAATAGAATGCCCACTTACACATGGAAGCTGAACAACACTCTACTCAATGATAGCTTGGTCAAGGAAGAAATAAAGAAAGAAATTAAAGACTGTTTAGAGTTTAGTGAAAAATGAAGTCACAGCATACCCAAACTTATGGGACATAATGAGAGCAGTCCTAAGAGGAAAACTCATAGCTCTGAGTGCCTCCAAAAAGAAACTAGAGAGAGCATACACTAGTAGTTTGACAGCAAATCTGAAAGCTATAGAACAAAAAGAAGCGATTTCACCCCAGAGGAATAGATGGCAGGGAATAATCAAACTCAAGGTTGAAATCAACCAAGTGGAAACAAAAAGAACTATACAAAGAATCAACCAAACCAGGAGCTGGTTCTTTGAGGAAATCAACAAAATGGATAAACCCTTAGCCAGACTAACTAGAGGGCACAGAAACAATATCATAATTAACAAAATCATGAATGAAAAGGGAGACATAACAACAGAAACTGAGGAAATCCAAAAAGTCATCAGATCCTACTACAAAAGCCTATACTCAACAAGACTGGAAAACCTGGATGAAGTGGACAATTTTCTAGACAGATACCAACACCAAAGTTAAATCAAGATCAGATAAGTGATCTAAACAGTCCCATATCCCCTAATGAAACAGAAATAGTCATTAATAGTCTTCCAACCAAAAATAGCCCAGGACCAGATGGGTTTAGTACAGAGTTCTATCAGACTTTCCAAGAAGAACTAATACCAATACTCTTCAAACTATTCCACAAAATATAAATAGAAGGTTCTCTACCCAATTTGTTCTATGAAGCCACAGTTACTCTGATACCTAAACCACACAAAAAGCCAACAAAGAAAGAGAACTTCAGAACAATTTCCCTTATGAATATTGGTGCAAAAAATACTCAAATTCTTGCAAACCAAATCCAAGAACACATCAAAATGGTCATCCATCGTGATCAAGTAGACTTCATCCTAGGGATGCAGGGATGGTTCAATATATGGAAATCCAACAACGGAATTCACTATATAAACAAACTCAAAGGGGGAAAAATATGATCTTCTCATTAGATGCTGAGAAAATCCAATTCCCCTTCATGATAAAAGTCTTGGAAAGATCAGTTTTGACAAAATCCAACTCCCCTTCATGATAAAAGTCTTGGAAAGATCAGGAATTGAAGACCCATACCTAACATAGTAAAAGCAATATACAGTAAACCAGTAGCCAACATCAAACTAAATGGAGAGAAACTTGAAGCAATCCCACTAAAGTCAGGGACAAGTACTATTTAATATAGTACTTGAAGCCCTAGCCAGAACAATTAGACAACAAAAGGAGATCAAAGGGATACAAATTGGAAAGGAAGAACTCATATTACCTTTCTACTTGCCCTCTCCTGCTTTCACAACTTCCTCTTCTCTGTAATTCCCTGCAGTCTCTTGTATACTTCAAGTCCCATTTGTCTATCCTTTTGTACTGCAGACACCTCCTTAGAATCTTAATTTTAATGCTCTAGAAAGGATTTTAGCCTTTATGCATATTTGTGGCTAGTCATAAACATATATGCATCATATATTTATATCTGTTATATATAATTGCATTAATATATATTATGTATAACATATATAGCATATATTATATATGCATACATATATATGTATGTATGTATAAAATTCACGTAGAAAAAAGGACATGAGTGGTTTTTGGTTTGAAGTAATAAAGTGAAAAACAGATTTCTGGAGATGTAGAAATAAAGTTTCACAGTAAAATAAAAGAGCCATATTCCAGCTCCTGTAAGCAGCAGCTTCAGACACTGAGAAGTTGTATTTCAGAGATAGCCAAGGACATGTTGTAAAAACATAGTTCTGGTGGTCAGAATGTTGAGACAGAATGACCAGGCCATTGTGACTAAACTAAGTAAGGCCAAAACAAAAATAACTGGTGGTTGCAATGATGTAAAGGTCTATGAAAACAAGATTAGCAATTCTCGAAAGAATCCCCAACCCCTCCCTGTGGTAAATTTCGAAAAAGACCACAAACTGTCACCCTGACCTTGATGCCAACAATCCCCCTACCACCTAGTTATTCAGCCCCTTCCCAGGGACTTTTCAAGGCCAGGTGCAGAGCTGGATAGGGAAGTTGGCTGACCAAGCCAGGAACAGCCCCCTGAGCAAGCCAACCAATGCCTGATGAGATCCTTTGTCCTGTGTTCCACCAACCAGAGCAAGCCAGTTACCCTTGTTGCAGAAATCTGCCCTCTGTAAAGTATATAAAATGTGTGCTTTCTGAGTTCCGGGTTGACTGCCCCTGTGAGGGTAAGCAACCCTGTGGATCAATAAACCTCATATTATTGCAATGATCTATTGTCAATCTGTGTTCACTGAGTTGAACCAAGATTGCTACAGTTTTCCTCATATCTATTTTGTTTTTCCAAGTTTGGGCTGCCTCACCTAGTATTACATACCCTAGTTGGACTTTTTCTTGCTAATTTCCTAATTTCTCTTTTCATAACTGTTGTATAAAATGCTATCAACTATATTCATATTTTCATTATACACTTACTAAGTCATCTAAGCTAGCTGCATGTCTTTACAACTGAGGATTGAACGTTGGTATGAAGTATGTCTGAGGCAAAGATACCTTGGGCAGATACCCAGGAATAGTGCAGCTATATAATATGTTGTTTCTATTTTCAATTTTTTGAGATATTTTTTTCTGATTTTTCTAAAGGCTATACTGTTTTCCAGTCCCAGCAGTGATGGATATGGGCTCCTCGTTTGGCACAAACAGCTTTTGTCAGATTTCTTGATAAGAGACATCCTGACTAGTGAGGCAATGTCTCATAGTAGCTTGAACTTGCCCTCTCCTAATGGGCTTTCTCCTTTGAATGAGTTGTTCTTTTTACTAGCCCATTTGTTAGTCGGCAAGCTGGTGCATTTTGGTTTGCTTGTTTGTTTGGTTGGTTGTTTTCATGTTTTAAATACAAATGAATAAACCAATAAAATGTAATGGATAACTTGAAAATTAACTGACAAACTATGGCCATCTTCTTGACAATGCTGCCAAAAAATGTGCTAGGAGCAGGGGAAGACTTCTCTGGTTCATCCCTCAGCAGTTATTGTCAATGGATATATTTTCTGTGATCTAATAGATCTGTATAGCATATTATCTGTCATTTACTTATGGACATTCTTGTTTTCCTATTCAGTTTCATTATACTGGTGTTCTTATAACGATGAAATGGTAAAACTTCCACTAGATCGTAGAACACTTTAGAGACACATTAGCAGCACATTAACTTGGAAACTGAATACCTTGATGAGGGATGGGAGGAGACCTCTTCAAGTTTTATTTAGTTAACTTTTATACCTACTTTGCGACCTACTATAGATTATTTATAATAAAATGCAGAAAAAAGATTATAGAATTCTAAAACAGACTTGTAAAATGATCTAAACCCCTGGGTCATCTCTTCAGCCTCAGATCATTGGCTATAAAAGGTTATGGTGGTAAGTGGAAGATCTTTTTTGTATTAGTTATCTTTCGCCTTACATGAGAAAGCACCCTAGTGTTTCTCTGTTCAGCTTTTTTTCTGTTTTTGAACACCATATCACAGGGCTTTCCTCTAGGTGGGGCATAGCATGACCAAGAAGAACAGATACTCTATTATTCATCCTGATAATAATCATATTTACAAGCAGTACATAAAAACTACATGTGAACATATATGTGTATCCACCCACTTACATACATATGACTTTGGGTGCAGGCTTTTCCATAAAGTACTATAATCCCAGAGCTCAGACCATGCTGAATGTGTGGCAGAGCAAGCTTGCTGCATTTACAACTTTTAAGTGTTGAATTTATGCTTCTCCAAGAACATTTATAGAAAAAATTACTGGGCTCCTGGATCAGAATGCCAAATCCCCATAACCTCTTCAGTATGCAAAAGCCTAGAAAAGGCTAAGACTAGAAAAGAAATGTGGGAATATTTGTATTATTTCAATTATCCTTGAGCTTTTATTGCTTGTAGACACTCAGGCCATAGATCCAAATTACAGTTTATTATCATCTTAGGTCTATTTGTTTGAGTCATTGAAGGGTGAGAGTAAATAGCAAGTGCTTTATAGATGTGTGAGACTGTCAAAAACAAAAACTGAAAAATAAGAAAATGTAGTAAAGCTCAACCCAAAATAAGATGAAATAGCCTAGGATAGTTTTGCTGCCAAGAATCTAAAAGATTTTGGAATGCAAATTATAAAATGTTTATTCAATTCTGAGTACATAAGGAAATGTTATATTTTTACTAACAACAAAAAAATTATTAAAGGAATTGAATTCATTACTCTTAATTACTAAATTGATGTCACAATTTATGAAAGTAGAAGTGATATATCTAATTACCATTTCTATTTCAACTCTTTAGGAAGGCTTATAAGTTAGGAAAATGTGGAATAAATATTTTTTGATATTACAGTGTATTCAACAAATTACTATCAACATAAATGTACATCTCTAATGAAATAAATGCAACCTTTGAAGTTCATTACCAGTCTCATCTTCCCTACAAACTGTGCCAATGAAAATTCTTTCCAGTTGTAGAAAAAATCTCTTATATGGATCATCTGTCAATGAAAAACCCAATGGACAGTGAGCTGAGACAGGAAGTAGGAGATGGGACACCCATGGGAAGAGAGAGGATTCTAGGATAAATGAGTGACTCAAGAGGATGCAGTACAAGGAGACTCAAGGAGCCAGACAAAAACCAGCAGGTAGATGAATTTAGGGAGATGCTGAGAGAGATGCTAAGGAGATACAGAGAAAGAAGCAGCAGGGACTGAAAGAGAAGTAAGTAATCTAATGGTAGACATAGAAAAGTTTAAATAGTATCCTCCAAGTCCATCCATTTCCCTAAGAATTTCATAAATTCATTGTTTTTAATAGCTAAGTAGTACTCCATTGTGTAGATGTACCACAATTTCTGTATCTATTCCTCTGTTGAGGAACATCTGGGTTGTTTCCAGCTTCTAGCTATTATAAATAAGGCTGCTATGAACATAAACATGTCTCCTTATTACATGCTGGAACATCTGGGTATATGCCCAGGAGGAGTATTGCTATATCCCCAGGTAGTACTACGTCCAATTTTCTGAGGAACTCCAAATTGATTTCCAGAGTGGTTGTATCAGATTGCATGCCCACCAAGAGTGGGCCAGCATCTGTTGTCATCTGAGCTTTTGATCTTAGCCATTCTGACTGGTATGAGGTGGTGTGACTGGAATCTCAGGGTTGTTTTGATTTGCATTTCCTTGATGACTAAGAATGTTGAACATTTCTTTAGGTGTTTCTCAACCATTTGGTATTCCTGAGTTGAAAGTTCTTTGTTTAGCTCTGCACCCCATTTTTTAAATAGGATTATTTGGTTCTCTGGTAACCCAATTACAAAAGAAGACACATGCTATTCTCTCACTGATAATTGGATATTAGCCTAGAAGCTTGGTATACCCAAGATACAATCCATAAACCACATGAAACTCAAGAACAAGGAAGACCAAGTTGTGGTTACTTCTATACTTTGTAGAAGGGGAACAAAATACCCATGGAAGGAGTTACAAAGTGTGGAGCAGAGACTGATGGAATGACAATCTAGAGACTGTCCCACCTGGGGATCCATCCCATATGCAATCACCAAACCCAGATACTATTGTGGATGCCAATAGTGCTTGCTGACAGGAGACGGATATAGTTATCTCCTGAGATGCTCTACCAGTACCTGACAAATACAGAAGTGGATGCTCACAGCCATCCATTGGACTGAGCATGAGTCCCCAATGAAGGAGCTAGAGAAAGGACCCAAGGAGGTGAATGTGTTTGCAACCGCATAGGAGGAACAACAATATGAACTGATCAGTAGCCCCAGAGCTCCCAGGGACTAAACCATCAACCAAACAGTACACATGGTGGGACTCATGGCTCCAGCTGCATATGTAGCAGAGGAAGGCGTAGTCAGTCATCAATGGGAGGAAAGGCCCTTGGTCCTGTGAAGGCTCTATGCTCCAGTGTAGGAGAATGCCAGAGCCAGGAAGTGTGCTAGGGTGGGTTGGTGAGCAGGGAGTGGGGGAGGAAATAGGAGGTATTTAGTAGGGGAAAACAGGAAAGGGGAAAACATTTCAAATGCAAATAAAGAAAATATCTAATAAAAAATAGTTTAAATGGATTTAATATGTCAGTAGCTAGTCAGAGAATGAGCCAAAACTTATACCCTAGTCATTTAATAACAAACAATTGGTCTTAGAATAATCATTCAGTATGCTGAGTCTGGGAATGGAAAAACAGATGTAGAAATTATACTAATATCCAGTCTTACTGTTAATATCTCTACATGCTCACATATGGAAAAACAAAGGCAAGATTCAAGATGCAGGCAATGCAGAAGATTACACCAATACCCATAGAAATCTGCGGACATGAGCTAGTTGGTGACTTTGCTTTACCATGAGCCTCACAGCTTAAGCAGATGGCCTTCAGTGCTCTGGATTTGAAGACAGTCTTTCCCATGGATGTGGTACATGATAATAAAGAATGATCATGCTACCTGTGTATCCCTTTCTCTTTGTGGCTCTGCATGTTATCTAACTCTTGTCTCTCAACACTCCTACATTTGATCTGAAGACTCACAGGCTACATAGAAACTATAATCTCCCTGCAAGTAACATGTGTTAAGCTCTCCTTTAGAACTTCAGCAATGGTACACAAGCACTCTTGTATACCTACCTCGTTTCTTACTCCTTAAATAGGGAGCTGTGTTTCACTGAAATTCTCAAAGAGACTAAGATCAACTATCACACACTATAAATGGCTTTAGATTATACACATTCTTTTTTTTATTAGGTATTTATTTATTACATTTCAAATGGTATCTCCTTTTATGGTTTCCTCTCCAAAAACAAAAAACAAACAAACAACAACAATAACAACAAAAACCAACCCTGTTCCCTCCTCCTTTCCCCTTCTTACCAACCCACCCTTTCTCACCTCCTGACCCTGGCATTCCCCTTCACAGAGGCTTAGAACCTTCACAGAAACAAGGGCCTTTCCTCCCATTGATGATCTAGGCCATCCTCTGCCACATATGCAGCTGGAGTCATGAGTCCCACCATGCCTACTCTTTGATTGATGGTTTAGTCCCTGGGAGCTCTGAGGGTACTAGTTAGTTCATATTGCTGTTCATTCTAAGGGGTTGCAAACCCTTCAGTGCCTTGGGTCCTTTCTTTAGCTCCTTCATTGGGGACCCTGTTTTCTCTTCAGAATGTATAAATCTTTCACATTTTACATACATCTTTTTATCTTTCCTCCTCTAATTTTCCTTTACCAAAAGAGGTTTTTTTTTAACCCCATCTCCATACAAACTATTGTGCAAAATCTATACCAGAGTTTCTCCTGGGTGATTAAAAACATCTATGAAGCCACTCTAAGTCACTTGTAGAAAAGACTCCATGTTTTGAGAAGAACTTTGTGGACTTTTTTCATTTTTTTAACCGAACTAGTTTTTTTTTTTTCCATACAGTATATTATGATTCCATTTTCCCCTTCCAGAACTCTTTAAAGATTCTCCCAAGTTCCCCTTTCCAAAAATATCCCAAACTGATACTTATTGAAGGCCAGCTTAGATACCACAGGGTAAAACAAGGAGGGATGAGTGAGAAACTGGTAAAAAGTCACTCAGCAGACTTCTTCTGAGGGAATATTCAAAATCTAATTCTGTGGAGCCAGCAAGAAAGGAAAAGGTCACACATGTACACACACACTTGGTTGAAAAAGCAAGTTCCAATAAGATATAATTGCTTTATACATACATATATACCTCATAAATACATGCAAACATACATACATATATGCATACATACAATAGAAAAACAAACACATTAGATGGAGCAAAGCTTCAACAAACAGGCTCCAACAACTTTGATTTTTCCCTTAGCTTTATTATATACCACCTAAGACAGAATTCTCCATGTAAGAAAAATTTTACCCCATAGACACAAGTTACATATTATCTTAAAATAATTACCACCAACACATATTCTTCAAAAAAAAGATTAAAGGCATTTCACAAAAGGAAATACAACATGATTATTGATGATGTATTCTTTTGAAACTCATACCTAACAAGAATTTCCTATCTATCTTTTTCTCCACAACGTCATCATAACCCCAAAGTGGTGCTTCTATTGTCATTGATTATCAAAGTTTAAGCAAACCAACCTCCAGCAGCAGGTTCTTTCCTATACTTAGCTGATAACAATTTATATAAGAAACAGATCATCATCAATCTTAACATCTTATTTTTGAAGTCTTGCTCAGCTAAACTGGCCAATCATCTGTTCTCTGTTCTTGCACTCATTATAGAATTATTTTCTCTGTATTCATAAGTCTTTTCATGGTACATTTGAAACCCTTGGCCACATCCCTAGAACACAAGATCCAGGAACTCAGGCTGAACCATGAATGAATATTGTCTTTGATCATTGGCTTGTCCCAAGCCTAATTTTCTTACTACAACAATAACATGGTTGTAACACATAAAAGCTCACTGGACAGCTCACCTGTACAGCTTTTCTCACCTGTGCTGCTCTTGGTCTTCTATGAGAAAGGGACATATTCTGTTCTTGTTTCTAACTTTAAACTTTCTATTAGCTACATGAACTTACCAAAATTACGTAAATAGACTAACTTCCTAAAACTACTCAAATCATCAGAAATTCCATGAAATCATTAAACTATCTAAAGAACTTTATCTCAGAACATTCATCTTCATCCTGACCTTCAAAAAACTTGCCCAGCAGAGTGGCCTATCATCTAGGAAGTAATCACGCCCAGAGTATAGATTGTGAGGATCTTCCCATGCCCAGTCACACCATGTAAGGAATATGAGGGATATGGGTAGCAATGACAAACATGAGAAGAAGGCACCTCAGTAAGAACAAGCAATCCTGGGAAGAAGTCCCTGGGGCTGTGCCTCCACAGGTTATATCCAGCACAGCCATGCAAAATGGTAGACTGTTTCCAGAAAGCTCACTTGTCCACTACAGCTCTTCCTGTATACCACACACAAGAGAGTCTTCTTTTTCTCTCTCATTAGAAAACAAACAGACATATAAATGACAATAATGATGATGATAGTAATAATAATGTAAAAGCAAGATTGAATAAAAAGAAAGAAAGAAACAAAAAGTGCCAAAGGAAAAGCAGAGGAAATACATTCACAGAATGCTAATAAAAACAAAATCAGAAATAATATGTAACAAAAAAGTAATAAAAACAAAAAATAATATATAAGTAAGATATATGTAAATTTTAAAAAATGATAAGACAAGAAATTCCTTCAAAAATATCATTGAATTAATTTTCTGTTGACCTCTACTGCTAGACATGGGTCTAGCCCTTCAGTGTGTTTTTTATATGAATGTAGAATCTGTTGAGATCAAAATGAGTTTTTCTTTGTTAGTAGCTTTTTTAGTTGTAGATAGTTTTTGATTTAGGAATGGACGTTTGTGTTCACTTCTCATGTAACCATTTGCAAGCTATATAGTCAGGGAAATGCACATCAAAACGACTCTGAAATTCTATCTTAAACACATCAAAATATCTAAGATAAAAAAACTCAAGTTGCAGCAGATTCTGGTGAGGATGTAGAGTAAAGGGGAACACTTCTCTATTGTTAGTGGGAGTGCAAACTTAAACAATCAGTTTGGAAATAAATTTGGTCCTTTCACAGAAAATTGGGAATAGTTCTACTTTGAGACTACTCCTGGGGATATACCCAAAAGATGTCCCACCATGCCACAAGGACACTTGCTCCACTATGTTCACAGAAGCTTTATTAATAATGGCCAGAACCTGGAAACAACCCAGATGTCCCTAACCACAGAATGGATAAAGAAAGTGAGGTTCATTTGTGAAATGGAATACTCCTGAGCTATTAAAACGAGTGCCTCATGAAACTTCCAGGCAAATGGATGGATGGAACTAGACAATATTCTGAGTAAGTTAACTCTGATCCAGAAAGACATATTAGCCATAAAATACAGGATAACCATGATACAAATCACAGACTCAAAGAAACTATGTAATCAGGAGGGCCCAAGGGAAGATGTGTGAATTTCACTCACAAGGAGAAACAAACTAGTCATCAGAAGTGAATAGAGAGAGGGAACTGGGTGGGAGAGGGGCTGAAGAGGTGAAAAATGGGGATCAGCTGTAGGAATGGAAGCAGGAGAGGCCGGGAAGCAAGAACGGAAATTAGGAGGAATCTCTTGGACTAGCTGGAGACCTAGAATTTGATAAATCCCAGGGAGTCTATGGGGGTAACCTTAGCTTAGATTTCTAACAGCAAGTGATATGACAGCCTGCAGTGGCTACTTACTGTAGCTAGGCAGGACTTCTAGTAAAGGGAGTGTGACACACCCAAGAGTTCTTTATATATTTTATATATTAGACCTCTATCTGATGTGTAGTTGGTAAATATCTTTCTCCATTCTATAGCCTGCCATTTAATCTGAAAGATAGTATTCTGTTTTTAGTTTCATGAGCTCCCATTTATTTTTCTTTCATTAATTAATTTTTTCATTTAATTTAAATCCCAATTGGTCTTTCTGTAGAGCCTTATCCCCTTTGTGTCCCTGAACTCCATCTAAGTTTACTTGTAGGTATCTGCATCTGTTTCCATTGGCTGCTGGGTGAGGCCACTCAGATGACAATTATGATAGGATCCTTTACCCATTTTTGAACTGTTGTTTTATTACATTTATTATCAGTTTTCTGGTCAGAAAGTCTTTTTTTGTGTCGATGAGTACAATGCTATTCTGCACTCTCTTTTCTACCAGGTTCAGTGTATCTGATTTTACATTCAATTCACTGATCCATTTGGAGTTGAGTTTTGTGCAGGTGGTAAGTATGGATTAATTTGGATGTCTCTATAAGAAGCTATTCAATTTGGCTAGCACCATTTGTTAAAGATGCTGGTTTTTTTTAATGTCTATATTTTGCTTCTTTATTGAAAACCAGGTATACATAGGTGTGTGGATTCATGTCTGGGTCTTCTTTTTTTTTTCATGGTGGATTTTGAGACAGGGTTTCTCCTAAAACTCACTTTGTAGACCAGGCTGGCCTCGAACTCAGAAATCTGCCTGCCTCTGCCTCTGCCTCCCAAGTGCTGGGATTAAAGGTGTGTGCCACCACTGCCTGGCCTGGGTCTTCAATTTTACTCCTTTGATCAATGTGTTTCTTATTGTGCCAACTCTACACTATGTTTATTACTATATCTCAGTAGTGAATGGTGAAACATTCAGTAGTTCTTTTATTATTCAAGTTTGTTTTACTTATCCTGGATTTTATGTGCTTCCATACAAAGTTGAAATTTGTCCTTTCAAGGTCTGTGAAGAATTGAGTTTAGATTTTGATAGGGATTGAATTGAAGCTCTATATTGCTTTTATTAGGATAGCCCTCTTTACTATATTAATCCTATCAATCCTTGAGCATAGGAGACCTTTCTAACTTCTAGTATCTTCTTCAATTTCAGTTTTTCTTTTTTAAACTTTATTAAGGTCTAATTTACATGTCATGTCATTTTCTTTTTATTCTCTCTCCAATGTATTTATTTATACTTTAGTGTTTTTAAAATTATTTTATTTATTTACATTCCAGCCATTGCCCAACTCCTGTTTCCTCCCACCCATTCCTCCTCCCCCTTGCTACCAACAGGGTGCTCCTTGTCCTTCCCTATCTTCCCTGGGGCCTAGAGTCTCTCCAAAATTAGGTGTATCTCCTCCCACAGATGATAGATCAGGAAGTCTTCTTCTATATATATATATATATATATAGAATATATATATATTGGGGGCCTCAGATCAGCGCATGTGTGCTGCCTGGTTGATGACTCTGTCTCTGGGAGCTCCCTGGGGTCCAGAGTAGCTGAGACTGCTGGTGTTCCTATGGCGCTGTTCTCCCCTGCAGCTTCTTCAGCCCTTCCTCTAATTCAACCATTGGATTCCTCTATTTCATTCCAATGATTGGGTATATGCATCTGTGTCTGAGTTTGCTGGTAGGGCCTCTCAGAGGACAGGCTTGCTAGGCTCCTGTCTGTAAGCACATCGTGGCATCAGTAATAGTGTCAGACTTTGGAGACACTCCTACCCCATGAGATGGATCCCAAATTGGGCCAGTCATTGGACTGCCTCTTTCCTTTACCACATCAAAATTCCAACACAAGTGTTCATAGACATGGAAAGAGCAATTTCAACTTTATATGGAAAAATACAAATTCCAGAATATCTAAAACCATTCTCAACAATAAAAGATCATCTGGGGGAATCACCATCCCTGATGTCAAGTGGTGTGATAAAGCAATAGTGGTAAAGGCCACATAGTATTGGTAAAGAGATAAACAGGTCAATCAATACAATAGAATCAAAGACCAAGAAATAAACCAATACACCAATGGACACTTGATCTTTGACAAAAATGCCAAAACCATACAGTGGAAAAAGAAAGCATCTTCAATAAATGTTGTTGGTTTAACTGGTGACCTGTATGTAGAAGACTGAAAATAGATCCATATTTATCACCTTGCACAAAGCTCAAGTCCAGGTTGATCAAGAACCTCAGCATAAAATGAGATATACTGAATCTAATAGAAAACGAAGAGGGAAAGAGCCTTGGATAGCTCAGGAGCTAAGACCAACAATTGACAAATGGGACCTCATGAAACTGAAAAGCTTCTGTAAGTCAAAAGTAACTGTCAGTAGGACAAATTGCCAACCTACAGACTGGGAACAAAATCTTCGATAAACCTATGTCCAACAGAAGGTTAATATCCAAAATACATAAAGAATTCAAGAAATTAACCTCCAAAAACCAAATAACCAAATTTAAAACTGGGGTACTGATCTAAACAGAAAATTCACAATAGAAGAAACTTGAATATCCAAGAAGCACTCAAAGTCCTTAGTCATCAGGGAAATACAAATCAAAATGACCCTGATTAGAGTTACTCTAAGATATTTTATATTTTTTGAATTTATTGTGTAAAGTAGTACTTCCCTGATTTCTTTCTCAGTCCTTTTTTCATTTGTATATAGGAAGACTTTTGAATCTCTATGTTAATTTTGTACCTTGTTACTTTATTGAAAATGTTTATCAGCTGTAGAAGGTTTATGATGGAGTTTTAAGGTCATTTATGTATGCAATCCTATAGTGTGCAAATAAATATACATTGAATTCTTCATTTTCTACTTTCCCTTGATATCCTTCTTGCTAAGAATTCAAGGACTGTATTGTATGAAGAGAGTGGGCATTATTTTTTTTAAAACGAACACAGTTTATTGTTTCAATGAAAGTATGAATACAACCAAAAGACACAAATCAATAAACAGAAGCACATTCTCTAATATCAACATTTACAGTGGGAAATTTTTGTTTTGTTTAATGTCAAATTATAAATTTTATCAGGTAAAAGAAACAATTATTCAATGTCATGAAGGTTAAATCAAATTGTGTCCTACATTTTACTTGGAAATTGAAAGTGACTGTACTGAAGGAAACCATAAACCTTAAATGACTTTGTTGATAATTTGTGGCCCATAAATTTATTAAGTAAAATTTTCTTAGACAATTTTGTTGCAACATTTTTTTCTGTCCAATCACATTAAGGTAGTGTAAAGAATTCTAATTATTGTTTCCACCACCATATTTTATCTCTTTACCATACCTGTCATGAGTAATGCCAATAATTTTATTTATTTATTTATTTATTTATTTATTTATTTATTTATTTATTTAATTTTAAGTCTTCCAACAGTTTATTAGAAAGAATGTAGACATTTAAAAAAAATCCCCACTGTCCTGAACATAAATTGAGGATTTCCAGCCTGGACATAAGCTGAAATCAAAACAGGAAATAAAAAAAAAAACTCCAATAGTGTATTAACATTTTCCACTCATTTGCCATACTGACAGTGCAAATACAAATCTGGTCTAAAATGTACATACTTTTAAACAACAATATACAGCTTTCTTTGTCCTCCATGCTAAGAGATGTAAAACCTTAAGGGCCAAACAATACCAAATCTATAGGCTTCAAAAACCATCTAAGTTAGAACATCTACTAGTTTGAGCTAAACTACACCTGAACACTGACAAGTGATCACACACAATAATGCAAAGTACTTTTTTTTTAAAATAAACTTTAATGAAAAATTCTGAAAGGTATCCTGGAAAAATGCAGGGTATCAGTTTAGATATTAACCAATTTGTTTCTGCCTCCTTTAAGTCCATGGTCTAGGATCTAAATCTTTCTCTAAGGTGAGAGTTTCCCTAGTGTGTAAGTAATTGTGTTATGATGAAAGACTTAGATGAAATACAATTATTCATCAGAGCTGCTGTAGCAGTTGCCTAGGATCTCAACTGCTTCATGGAATCCTGGGAAATGTTCATGCATAAGGATATTGCCTTCCCTCACTTAAATTGCCCCATATAATGGTACATAATCAACCCTTAATGAAGCCTTAAAGAATAATAAGGTTGACAAAAGGGTTAAAGGAGGCAAGTACAGCATATTTGCCTTTAGAGCTATCAACTCAGGGATTTTCTCAATTATAACATCTTGCAGAAGTTATTTTCTTTCTCAGAATCCAGGCAATGACAATACTTCTTTCTCCAGATCTGGCATTTTTCATCATCACTGTCTTGTGAGCCATCATCTGCTCCATCTGTCTTTGGGAAATCTACATCCTCATCACCATCCATGTGATCCAACATCTCAGAGAAACAGTCAAAATTAGACTTGTCTTCATCTGAGTCATCCTCCCAGTCTTTCCAATTATTGAAGTCCACATTAAGCCACTCTTTGACTAAGTTATTATTGAGTAGAGTGTTGTTCTGCTTCCATGTATATGTGGGATTTCTATTGTTTTTGTTGCTATTGAAGACAAGCCTTAATCCATAGTCATCTGATAGGATGCATGGGATTATTTCCATCTTCTTGTATCTGTTGAGGTCTGTTTTGGGATTATATGATCAATTTTGGAGAAGGTACTATGAGGTGCTGAGAAGATGGTATATTCTTTTGATTTAGGATGAAATGTTCTGTAGATATCTGATAAATCCATCTGGTCAATAACTTCTGTTAGTTTCACCATGTTGCTGTTTAGCTTGTGTTTCCATGATCTGTCCATTGCAGAGAGTGGAGTGTTGAAATCTCCAACTATTATTGTGTGAGGTAAAATGTGTGCTGCAGCCTGCGCAATCATCTCGTCAGCAAGAAGACACGCAGACACCAGGATCCTTCTGCAGCAAGCGTTTATTGCCTCATCCAGAAGAAAAAAGGGGCTGAGCCAATAATCAGCACTGCTTATATACACCACAGCGCGGTGTGTCTGCCCATGATTGGCTGTTTGCTCATCACCCCATGTGATGCCCCGGGATGGGCCGTGGCTTGGCGCCTTTTCACTCTACGCACATGCGCAAACAGTTGTTTACCAGGAGTCGACAGTGGATGTAGGCGCCATCTTGTCAAGGTGAATGCCTCTCCTGCTCTACCGCTCTCCACATCTCCCCCTTTTGTTTTAGTTAAAAGGGAAGGCCAAATATAGCAAGTCAGAGAGTGCTTTTGCTCTGCCAGGGCCCCTGTCTCAGGTCATTCCGCATCAAACCTGCAGCCTTACCCGTCATAGGATTCCCCCCACCCCCCCGCCTGAGGGCTCCGTGTCTTAGGTTGGTCTGCGTTTGGGGAAGGTTGCCTGTCTCTGGGTACCCTGGAGCTGGCGTAGCTCGTCTACTCTGACCCTGCTGGGCAGTCGCTAGCAAAGGCGCTATTGGCCAGGGGAGGAACGAGACGGCAGGATTTGTGATTTGTGTAGCATGGACAACCACACCACAGGAGAAGTTCCCTGTTCAATGGCCACAAGTGCCTGAGTAATGACTACCTTGTCACATTTTTGTTGGGTTTTGAGCTTACAGATTAACCAGAGCAAAAACACCAGGCCGCAGCATAGGGCTGCACCAAGCAGGCCAACTCCCACCCATTCCTTAAAATAAGAAAGGGCTGAAGAAATCCAGGAACCGAATCCTTCTGTAAACGACAGATCCAGACGTGTAGAGTTCACTTGTGCGATGGCAAGCCTCAGTCTCCTCAGAGTATCTTCAAACTCGGCAGTCCAATTCTGGAGTAGAAACTTCAATGGGCACAGCCAGAGCATCAGCAGACAGGTCAGGATCTGAGTCCTGAAGGGCCGGTCGTGATCTGTCCTCCTTTGCCTCAATTCTTCTTGTTAGCCTCTCTGGTATCCAAATCGGGTTATCTTCTTCCTGTG
>NW_022196914.1:24482611-24483714 GCF_008632895.1 Mastomys coucha
ATTAATCCCAACACGAGGCACAGGCAGAAATTGGCAGCAATTTCCACATTGAGTTACTATGTCTCTTGTTTCCTTTCTAGTCCAATGGAATCTCTGTCATAATGTCTCTGCTGTAACATGGAACCTTTTATGGAAATCTTGGGCAGATTCCAGCCTTGGCAAGAGGGTCACAGCAATCAATCTAGTAGCTCTATCTGCTAAATCATTTCCGCGGGACATGGGCCCTGGCAATCCTGAATGTGCCCTAATGTGGGTTATAAATATAGGAGATCTTTGGTTGACCAGGGCCGATTGTATCTTAATGAAAATGTCCACAAGTTTGCTGAATGGCTTAATAAGACCAGCAACCTCCAACACTTTAACTGCGTTTACTACATAAGAGGAATCTGAAACAATATTTAAGGGACCTGAAATTTCTCCAGAACCTCAGACACCACCAGACACTCTATAATTTGAGGGGATGTTTCATTATACTATTTAGTTATAACATTGTCATTGACTACATAGGCACCTATGCCTGTTTTAGACCCATCTGTATAAATTACCTCCCTTCTGGTAGGGGTTCCAGAGAAACTATTCTGGGGAAAACCACAGCTTGAGTCAGGGCAAACTGAAGGATAGGGTGTCTGGGGTAATGATTGTCTATCTTACCATTATATGAGGCTATTAGCACCACCCAAATGTCAGAGGTAGCAGTTAAAATTTGAACTTGATGGGCAGTATAGGGCACTATCAAGGCTGTGGGTTCTCTACCAAAGTGGGTGACTGTGGCCTTAACCCCCCGGAGGGTGAGTTGTGCGACTGCGTCTGGGTACCATTCAATGATTTTTGCAGGGAAAGCATTAGGATGAATCCACAGCAAGGGCCCTTCCTGCCATAAGACAGCAGTCGGCAAGCTCCTAGTTTTAAAGATACATAGATCAAAGGCCTTAGTTTCATCTATTCGCAGCAGCTGGGCCTCTTGCAGAGCTCTCTCAACCTTCTGCAAAGCACGATTTGCGTCAGGCATTAAAGCCCTAGGGGAGGCAATATGAATATCCCCTTCCAGGACATCAAACAAAGGTTTTAATTCTGCAGAGGGTATTTTCAGAAATGGCCTTAAC
>NW_022196914.1:24485150-24487867 GCF_008632895.1 Mastomys coucha
CCAAGCCCATCGGTGCCCCATGGCAGTCCCGTAGAGGGGAAACAATCATGTAAGCTGGGGAGGACTATAAACTGAGCAATCCTATCTCCTGGGGAGATGGAGAAGACACCCTGTGGGCAAGAACAGAGAACCTGTAGTTCCCCAGTGTAATCTTGGTCAAGCACTCCAGGGTGCACCACAAGGCCTTTCAAGGTGAGGGATGAGCGTCCCAGCACAAGGCCAATGCTTCCTTCTGGCAGAAGACCCTGAAAGGTGACTGGCATAGGCTGCACGCCCATGTGAGACATCAGTAAGAATTGGGAGGTGGAACAGAGGTCCACTCTTGTGGAGCCTCTTGTCACTCGGCAGGGGCTCTCTGAATGTAAAAAAGGAATCTGAACAGTGTCTATCAGTGTATAGCGCGGGTGCACTTGGAAGAGCAGGCGGGACAGCATAAAGCATTCTGCGGCTCTGATCTCTCGCTCCCTTTCGCTTTCGATTCTGGAGAGGCAGCAAATGCTCATCTGGATGATACCTCACTTCCTTATAGCGAGCTGCTTCTTCCTCCAAGTCCTCCTCCTCGGAGGGGCTCAATTCCTCAGAGCTATCAAGCTCGAGGGCCTCCAATTCCTTAACTGGGTAGAGAGGCTTCGGTCTCGAAGCTCCATCCCTTCTTCTAGTTTTCTATCCCAGGGCATTCTTTCCCTTATCTCTCGCTTCTGCAGGTCGAGCAGAAGGGTCTGTGTCCTTGGGTATACCCTTTTTTTCTCTCCCTTTTATCCTGGCTAGCGCCCACTCTCTCATTATGCTCTGTTTCTGACATGCTATCTTGTAACTCCTCAAGTGCCCCCTGTCCCGAAGCTTCAGAGGCGCGGCATTTCTCATCCTCCAGGCAAGAATGTATCAAATGCCATATGGACATCATAATAAGCGCCACTAGCACAATTACCATAGCTTCGGCCGTACTTTCTAACCTTGAGGAAGGGTCAGAGGAATTAAAACCAAACAGCATGCTTCTCAGAGCTTTCCTTGTCTTGCAGATCTGAATCCTCTCCATGAGCAGAGGGTCTCCTCGGCACCAGTGGTTGTAAGGCTCCCCCAGCTTCCCAGGTTTCGGCACCAGTTGTAGCCCGCACAGTCGTCTCGCCAGCAAGAAGACATGCAGACACTAGGATCCTTCTGCAGCAAGCATTTATTGCATCATGAAGAGGAAGACCCCGAGCCAATAATCAGCACTGCTTATATACACCACAGTGCGGTGTGTCTGCCCATGATTGGCTGTTTGCTCATCACCCCATGTGACGCCCCAGGATGGGCCGTGACTTGGCACCTTTTCATGCGCAAATAGTTGTTTACCAGGAGTCGATAGCAGATGTAGTCGCCATCTTGTCAAGGTGAATGCCTCTCCTGCTCTACCGCTCTCCACAGTGTGCTTTGAGCTTTAGTAAAGTTTCTTTTATGGAGTTGGATGCCCTTGCATTTGGAGCAAAGATGTTCAGAATTGAGAGTTCATCTTGGTAAATTTTTCCTTTGATGAGTATATTTAGTTACTTAATGCCCTTATTTACCTGTATTGCAATGTGACAACAAATTCAGTATCAGAGTCAAAGAGGGTTCTCACTTTTCTATCTTTGTCATTAATATCTAGGTACTATAAATTATTTGCAATGGATTTAATGACTTTAAGGAGAGGATGAATCAGAAGGAGAAAAGCAAGCCAGAGTGGGGACACATTTGCAATCTCAGTATTCAGGATGTAGATCAAGAAAGCCTCAAGCTAAAAGGCAAACTCTTACACGACCCAGAAAGTTCATGGAGCTCAGTGGAAGAATCACCCAAAAAGATTGAAGTGACTTCCTGAATTGCTAAATTAGGTCCTTAACGAATCAAATCAACCAAGGCTGCAAAGATAAGTTCCAGCAAAGCTATGGATAGTGGCATCTGTTCACAGGGAGGATGGTAGCATGTATAGATGAGGATACCTATACATGACCAGAAATGCAAGCTTAGTGGATCCTGTATCATAAGATAGTAACTACTGCTCAGCTTTGGAATTTTATAAGTGATGGGTTTGGGTCGCGGCTGGACACGTCTGCAGATACCGGGCACAGGCAGTTCCACGTGTAAGAGGTTCAATTAAGAGGGGATAGGGGGGTAGCGGCGCAGGAAGAGAGAGAGGAGAGAGAGAGAGAGAAGAAAAAGAGGGAAAGATGGAGGAGAGTACATATATATATATATATATATATGTATATATATATATATATGTCGTGACGTAGCAGTCCAGGTAAAGGTGGGAGCTGAACCCAATGGATTCTGGGAATATGGTGGCCGTTGCCCTGGCGACAGGTCTGTGGACCCACCCATATCTGCTGCAGTTTCTGGATGCTAACATACCTCCCTTTTTTATATTATAAAGAGAAGAAAAGAAAAAGTGAAGGGGAAGCCGATGATGAAAAGGGAATGAGGGCGTCGTGTCTCTTAGGCTACTTCCTGCTGTCTAGGGACGTTGTCAATGGGGGTAGCTGGCTTTCACCATCGGAATCCACTTGGTAAATATTTGCACCAGGTTCCTCTGTGGGCAGTGGTTCATCTGTGGGCAGCGGCTGGTAATCCTGTAACAGGAGCTGATTGATAGTATGGTTAGAAATTTTTTGTATTTGTCGTTGAAGGAATGTAGAGACAAGATTAATGAGGCAGGGGGCAAATAATAACACCAGGAAGATGACTAAGAGAGGAGT
>NW_022196914.1:24491721-24503127 GCF_008632895.1 Mastomys coucha
TGTAGCAGGTGCCTGGTGGTCTCTGAGTCTTAGGAGACCATGAGTCCAGGGTAGTGGCTGGGGCTGGTAGGACAACCTTTGCCAGCATATGGTTCTGTTTGCGGATCCTATCATCTCTTCCATGGTACACTTTGAAGGCCAGCGCTAAGACTTCTGCCTGTGTATTCAGGGGTCCCCTCTCTAATTTTTTTAAGTTTGGCTCTTATATTGGGGTAGCTCTGGGAGAAGAAATAGGTCATCAGAAGTTGCTTACCTTCTGGGTTGTCAGGGTCTACGTTGGTATGTTGTAATAAAGCCTTCATAAGGCATTCTAAAAATTGAGATGGATTCTCTTGTTTATCTTGGACAACCTCTTGAAGTTTTTCAAAATTTACGGGCTTTAAGGCCGCTTTTCTAAGACCAGCCAGAAGGCATGTGATGAACCTGTCTCTGGCTAAAATACCACCTGCAGAATTGTAATTCCACTGTGGATCTTGTTCTGGAACTGTTTCAGAGCCAATTGGATATGTGTTGTCTGTCTGGTGAATCCGGTCTGCATGTACTCTCGCCTCTTCCCATACTCGCCTGCATTCTTCAGGAAGTAAATTATTAGTAAGGATCATATAGACATCATGGAAAGTCAAGCTGTAAGATTGAGTGATATATTGGAACTCCTTAATAAACTTGGAAGAGTTAGAAGTATAGGACCCCAGCCTGTTTTCTATTTGGGAAAGTTCACTAAGTGAGAACGGAACATGTACTCTGACGAGCCCATCTACTCCAGCAACTTCCCGTAGAGGTTGGATGGTCGCTGGGTCAGGTGTCTTTGGAGAGGAGGGACTTGAAGGTTTGGCTGTAGGTTGGTCTTAACAAAAGAAGACAGTGCTTGACTGTTAGGATGAAAGAGTTGGTGAAGATAGGACAGAGTTTGGCGGGTGTCAGGAGTTAAAGAAGGTAGAGATGTAGGTTGTAGTGTAAGAATGTCTTGGGGAGGATGAGACGAGTTTGGGCCCTTAAGGGCCGTAGCTCTAGCTGCCTCGTCAGCTCGGTTGTTTCCCCTGGAGACAATAGAGTCGTCTAGAGAAGGTTGAGGTTGTGTTGATTTCATGGCTAAGAGAACTTGAGTTGGGGAACAAGAAGAACACCAGAAGGAATTTGAACAGAGATAGATGAATATTTGAACATAGGGGAACCTCCTTTCATTTACCAGTTTGCCAGAAGTATGTATTAAGACCCCTTAAAATAGCTGGGTCTAGAGTACCATTAAGTGGCTATTTTGAATTCCCATCTAGTTGATATTTAACCCAGACCTTATTGCAGAGATATATTAATTTTCATGCCTTCAAATCAGGTGTAAGCTTTAAAGATTTGAGATTTTCTAGGAGACAACCCAGTGGGGTGCCTGGAGAAACTGGTCAAAGACATTCTGGAACCCATTGGGGGGTGGTTGGATGTTCGTACCAGCATCCTGAGAACAATCCAAGCACCAAGGAAAAATTAACAGCCGAAGCTAGTGGTTTCATGTTGTCACGAGAAACCCTAGTGGCAATTTGGCAGGGCCCGGTGGCCTGCGTGGGAAAGTAACTCCGCCTGGATCCAGGGGTTTAGGGGGGCTGTAGCCCGGTAAGTATTAAGGGCGGGAATTACCTCTGAGGGTAGCACACCCAATGGGAGAACGTCCTAACGCGTATGTCAAGGGGAACTATACTCCATAAATTCCAGTGAAGGTTGGCCAGACCTTATCTGGAAATCTGGAGGTCTTCCCCCGACTGATCCTATTAATTAATATGCCGGTGTCTGTGTGGCTGGTTATGAGAAGTCTGGTAAATGGAAAAACACGGAACTGAATGGTGCCTGAGTGGGGTACGGCTCACGTGGTTATGTCTTGCGGTGTCTGGTGAGCAGCTGCCAGGTGAGGGGGCTGTGAAGTCACGTACCTATACTGCCTGGTTGGCAGTGCTGGGACTGCTCTCTCGCTCCCCGCAGTCTCTGAGCTGAGCGGGACATGCCGGTAGCAGCCTGCAGCGGTGATGGGAGTATTCTCTGCAGGGCAGCGATGGGAGTGTTCCCTGCATGGGGCGGAGTAGTGGCAGCAGCGGTGGGAGGGGTGGAAGGGCAGCGGAGCAGCAGCAGCGGCTCGGCAGTGATGGGACCCCAACTGTGGCAAAAGTGGTGGTCTCAGCAGCCGCTCCACGTGGCCGTGCCTGCGTCCCAGCTGCTGCGGAGGCGGCAGTCTCAGGGGTCCACTCCATGTGGCGGTGTACCCTGTCTGTGGCGGTGTACCCTGTCTACCCCAGCGGTGTGGAGCAGGGTGGGTAGACGAGAACTGCCACGATCCCAGGGTTCAGCACCAAAATGATGGGTTCAGGTCGCAGCAGGACGCGTCTGCAGACACCAGGCACAGGCAGTTCCACGTGTAAGAGGTTTAATTAAGAGGGGATTGGTGGTAGCGGCGCAGGAAGAGAGAGAGGAGAGAGAGAGAGAGAGAAGAAAAAGAGGGAAAGATGGAGGAGAGTACATACATATATATATATATATATATATATATATATATATATATATATATGTCATGACGTAGCAGTCCAGTTAAGGTGGGAGCTGAACCCAATGGATTCTGGGAAAATGGTGGCCGTTGCCCTGGTGACAGGTCTGTGTACCCGCGCATATCTGCCACAGCTTCTGGATGCTAACAGTAACTGTTGCTCAAACTGTCTGCAAAAGCATGTAGCCAAACCTTTGTTTCACCTATAGAATCCCAATCATCTATTTTCTGTTCTAAGTTTTTCAGGCAACATCTTCAACCCTTAGCATGGATGAACCATCACCTACCTTTACACATGTCATGCAGAAAGGCTTCTGTCAAACATAAAAGGTTTCAACGTCCTGACTTCTCTATTGCTGCTAAAGTGAGATTTCCATCCTATTTTACAGAGTATGTCCTTCCCACCATCTTTTCATCCTTCATGCAGGTAAAAGGAAGTATTGATAGTAAAATTGATACCGGAGACAGTAAAGGGTTGTACATGCCTAAGGAGTGATCATGAAACCTTGTTACAAATAAGTGATAGTGGCCATCCATGGTAGAACAGGAAAGCAAGAACATTCCTAATAAAAAGTATCAATTGATTTTATCTTGTAACTCTGAGTCTCATATACTCCAGGTTGTATTGTTGATGCTTTGCTTATGTTTCCAAGAAAAACTCATTTTATGAATTTTCACTGTAGCAGAATAGTCCTTGGGGAAGGAAGGGTCAATTTCTTTTCAAACTACCTATTTCAGGACTAATTATGGAAAGTAATTGTCTTAAAGTGCAGCTGAGGCAATTCAGCTGTCCTAATATGGCCTTTTGACCTCAGATTATGTGTAACTATTTGGAATGTGTTGGTTTTTAATTACAAGAAGTAAAATCTCATATCAGGGGTTCCTGAGGTTTGCCAGGCACTGTAGCAGAAAGGTCTTCCCAGGTGCCAGTGGAATGCAGCTGGAGGTTTTGTTCACATTGTAACTTAGCAATGTCTATAAATCTATGATTCAGTGTGTGATTTGTTTCTACTGTTGTAATCTACATTTAATACTCCCATTGGAGTTGTCAAGTAAGGAGTTCATGACAAGTTTTATGTTGTTTGCTTTTTTATAAAAGAAAATACAATAATTTCAGGTTATTTTTTCCCCTGTGTTTTTCCCCCTTCTATCTCCCTATGTCTCACAAGAGTTTTTCATGACTTTCTGTCAAAGACCCTTTACCATATTCTATTTGGACTTTTGTTTGGTTGTTTGGTGTGATGTAGGTATTTTGAAAGAAGTTACTGCTATATAACTGGCTGGCATGTAATTCCCTTTGTAGACAAAGCTGACCTGAAAAATGCAGGGATCTATGAACTTCTGTCTCCTAAATGCCATGATTAACGTTGTAAATTGACATATCAAGTCTTATTCCGGACTTTTTATGTGGATTTCTACTGTTGGCTTTCAAATTTGCCCTATATACCTGATACTCATTTATTATCTTTTGCCACCAAGAATCACAAAGGTGCTTTGTATTATGATTCAGAGAAAGAAAACTGTAACCATTATACTACATTTACAATGAAATGATGTAACTTCTTAATTAAGAGTCTCCCCTTGGCATGTTCCAGAGTCCCCTGAGAAATACGTGTTAATTTACTCTAAGTATGATATGATGTATTAAAATGTCACTATTCCATACTTGGTGACAAAGTAAGAATGTTCCTAAACTAAACTTCAGAATCTTACTAAAGGGTATGGAAAATGAAATATAGTTAATAAATGGTAGATGATAAATATAGATTTTAAAGATAAAGACAGCAAAGCAGAAAAAGAAAATGTGAATTTGATAGAATTTTAATAAAACAGCTACAATATGGGATTAGTTTCTTTGAGTTAATGTTTTTCTTTCATGACCTAGCCTACTTTTGCTTAAGTATGTTTTTCTTCATAATGTATTTGTGTTGTTCTAGTGGCAGAATTCTCTGTGAATCAAGTGTTTGAAAAATAAATCTAATAGTGCCACAAATGGATTACTGTGTAATATTTCCCTTAGGGTTCCTCATTGTGAGTACTACAGACTCATGTACTTTCCTAGGGTTTGTTTGCATTCTTTTAATCCTTTATGGCCAGAAAACATAAAGTAGACAATTTTCAACTACATTTGTAATAGAAATAAATAATTGTTAATATGACAAGTAGAAGATTTAGTAAGTAAAATGAATTACATGGAATGAGGTTGATTTTCATATAAGAATTCTCATTTGAGAAATTAAGGTATGGACCAAACAGGACTTTATTTAGTGAAATAGAGAACATGCACCACTTTCATTAACGTTAAGGAAAAACTATTACTTTTGCCCCAGTTATTTAAGTGTTTCAGTAAGTAGTATTTACACTGGCAGGATGTTTCAAATAATTTGGGTTAAAAATAGCTCTTTTAGGAAGTATTTGTGTAGGATAGGCCTTGTCTGGTTGTTCTGTGTCTAGAAAGTCACAGTGGCAGATTTTATGACATAAATCAAACATCATTAAATGCTCATGGCTGAGCCTGGTGGTGGTGTTGGTAAGGACATTTTGGGTATAATTAGAAAGAAAGGAGAAAATGAAGAAACTAACTGCCACTGATTCTGTCCTTTTCACGGACACAATATACTCAACCTATCTGGAGAACTCAAAGTTGAGAAATTAGAGAATAACACTTTTTGTTCTTTGTTGTTTTTTCAATTTAGATACTGTGAATATCAATATCTTTAATATAACTAGAGAGGGGCTGAAGAGATGGCTCAATGGTTGAGACACTGGCTGCTCTTGCAGATGACCTTGGTTCAGTTCCAAGAACTCACATGGCAGATCATGATGAGCTCTAACTCCAGTTACTCGGGACCAGGTATGCATGTGGTAAAATACTCATTCACATAAAGCTAAAAGAGTCCTTAAAATAATCAGGTAAACTGGACTCTGAAAGAGGTACATTACATATTATTACTACTGGAAAGAGAATTTGTTTCAAGGTATCTTTATAACTAAGTAGATATTTCAAAATTATAAGTAAAGTGTTATATTTAACTGTATTTGTTGAGAATTCTTTCAGCAACAGTTGGAAATTTACATCAATTCAATTTTTAAAACAATTTTAATTTTTAATAAAAAATTAAATCATTATCATTTCCCATTGCCCTTCACTTTTTCCAAACCTGTCATGTACTATCTTGCTCCTTTCAAGATTTATAGCTTCTTTCTTTAAATTTTAGTTAACACATTCATATGCACACACACACATCCACACTCCAATATATATATATGGATATATATATATTCATATGAATATATATATGGATATATATTCATATATATAAATATATCCATATGAATATATATTGATATATATTCATATGAATATATTTATGGATATATATATATTCACACTCATACACACACATTCACTCTTACACCCAGAGGAAGATAGAAATGATAGAAGCCTACAAACTTTTTACTTGAAAATTCATAATGTGTGAAATCTTGAATTTTTATTGGTGCTTGTCTAATATTAAAAATTTGGAGGCATTCTAGGCATGTCTTTCATATTGGATAATCTCTCATTGTTATCCATCATGAATGTTTGGTAGTAGGTATACTATACATCAATCTTTCACTCTTTGTAACACAAATGGGCAGTCTTGGTCTTCATCTGCTTTCTGTCTTCACATAGGGGAGGGCTCTGTGAACCTTATACACTTCCATAGGAACTTGTAAAAATGAGCTTGTTTTGCTTTTGCAGTTCTAGCACAGCATTGACAAGCTGTGTCTCAGCATGAGAACATATATTCTTTTGCGGCTAAATACCATTACTGATCTAAGATTGATCTACGATGATGCAAAACTTAGTGGAAATGACTCTGAAGAGATTCCTTCCTTGAAAACAGCTTCCTAAACCAATCCTTTGCTTTCCACTTTATGTTACCATCTATTACTCCACTTTCAGTTGTGCCTCCCTCATCATTCTGGTATGTGGGAGGATTAAATAACACATCAGAAATAAACTTAGATTCAGAACTTTACATTTATCCATATTACATGATCAAGACAACACTAAAATTTGTATTTCTGTTTCTCATGTTTTTTTATGGTTGACCTACCTCCCTAGATCCATTCTTATGGCCCCAAATCAACAATGTACAATTTCTGGAGTTATTGGAAAAATTTTAGAGAATATTATTTCTGTGGTTTCCCTAATTTATGCTATTGGAAGGTTCCCATTTTTCCATGGCTTTCCAAAACCAAGAGCCCCCTCAATCTTGTCATCCCATGGCCAGCCAGGAGCTGCTTGAGTTTAGTTTCTTGCCTTCTAATCTACTATATAAACAAACTCAAAGAAGAGAAAACATATGATCATCTCATTAGATGCTGAGAAAGCATTTGACAAAATCCAACACCCTTTATGATAAAAGTCTTGGAAAGATCAGGAATTCAGGGCCCATACCTAAACATAGTAAAAGCAATGTACAGCAAACCAGTAGCCAACATCAAACTAAATGGAGAGAAACTTGAAGAGATCCCACTAAGATCAGGGACTAGACAAGGCTGCCCACTCTCTCCCTACCTATTCAATATTGTACTTGAAGTCCTAGCCAGAGCAATTAGACAACAAAAGGTGATCAAAAGGATACAAACTGGTAAGGAAAAAGTCAAATTATCACTATTGGCTGATGATATCATAGTATACTTAAGTGACCCAGTAATTCCACCTTAGAGCTCCTAAACCTGAGAAGCAACTTCAGCAAAGTAGCTGGATATAAAATTAATTCAAGCAAATTAGTGGCCTTCCTCTATACAAAGGATAAATGGGCAGAAAAAGAAATTAGGGAAACAACACCATTCACAATGGTCACAAATAATATAAAATAACTTAGGGTGACTCTAACTAATCAAGTAAAAGATCTGTATGACAAGAACTTCAAGTCTCTGAAGAAGGAAATTGAAGAAGATTTCAGAGTTGAAAAGATCTCCTATGCTCATGGATTGGCAGGATTAATATAGTAAAAATGACCATCTTGCCAAAAGCAATCTACAGATTCATTGCAATCCCCATCAAAATTCCAACTCAATCCTTCACAGACTTGGAAAGAGCAATTTGCAAATTCATCTGGAATAACAAAAAACCTAAGATTGCAAAAACTATTCTCAACAATAAAGGAAACTCTGGTGGAATCACCATCCTGGACCTTAAGCTGCAGTACAGAGCAGTTGTGATAAGAACTGCATGGTATTGCACTGCATGGTACAATGACTGGCAGGTGGATCAATGGAATAGAATTGAAGTCCCAGAAATGAACCCATGCACCTATGGTCACTTGATCTTTGACAAAGGAGCTAAAACCATCCAGCGGTAAAAAGGCAGCATTTTCAACAAATGGTGCTGGCTCAACTGGCAGTTAGCATGTAGAAGAATGCAAATTGATCCATTCCTATTTCCTTGTACAAAGCTTAAGTCCATGTGGATCAAGGACCTCTACATAAAACCAGATACACTGAAACTAATAGAAAAGAAATTGGGGAAGAACCTCAAGCACATGGGCACAAGAGAAATTTTCCTGAACAGAACACCAATAGCTTATGCTCTAAGATCAAGAATTGACAAATGAGACCTCATAAAATTACAAAGCTTCTGTAAGGCAAAGGACACTATTAATAGGACAAAACGGCAACCAACAGATTAGGAAAAGAACTATACCAACCCTATATTTGATAGAGGGCTAATATCCAATATTTACAAAGAACTCAAAAAGTTAGACTACAGAGAACCAAATAACCCTATTAAAAAATGGGCTACAGAGCTAAACAAAGAATTCTTAACTGAGGAATACTGAATGGCTGAGAAGCACCTAAAGAAATGCTTTTTTGTTTTTAACTTTATTTAATCTTTTTTTTACAGCCCATATTTTATACCCCCCACCCTCTGACTGTTCCTCATCCTGTACCTTCCCCCCAACCCCCACCACCCCTGTCTCCATGAGGATGTCCCCACTCAACTCCTCCAGATCTCCCTACTCCCTGTAGCCTCAACTCTCTTGAGGGTTAGGTGCATCTTCTATGACTGTGCCCAGACCTGGAAGTCCTATGTTGTATGTATGTTGGGGGCCTCATATCAGCTGGTGTATTCTACCTTGTTGGTAGTTCATTGTCTGAGAGATTTAGGGGGTCCAGGTTAATTGAGATTGTTGATACTCCTACAGGGTTGCCTTCCTCCTCAGTTTTTTCCAGCTTTTCCCTAATTCAACCATAGGGTTCAGCAGCTTCTGTCCATTGTTTGGCTACAAATATCTGCTTCTGACTCTTTCAGCTGCTTGTCAGGTCCTTCAAAGGGCAGTCATGATAGGTCCTTTTTTATGACAACTCCATTGCCTCAGTAATAGTGTCAGGCCTTTGGGCCTGCCCTTGAGCTGGATCCCACTTTAGGCCTGTCACTGGACTTCCTTTGGCTCAGGCTCTTCTCCATTTTTGTTCCTGCAGTTCTTTCAGACAGGAACTATTATATGTCAGAATTTTTAACTATGGGATGGCAACCCCATCCCTAACTTGATGCCCTGTCTTCTGCTGCAGGAGTGGTAACTCTGTTAATTGTTAATCACCAAAGTGATAGATTTGCAAAGTGGACTAACCTCAAGAGTAGCTTAGAATGCTCACTGTTATTTTTAACTTTGAAGTTACTATGAATGCCAACCACATTTATTTTAAAACAATAGGACTTCAAAAGGTTTATGTGCCCATTTATATTCAGTTGCTTACTCTATGCTCAAAGAACTCATAGTTTATTATTTACAGTTTATTTATTTTAAACATAGCTGGTAGTATGCATTTTAGCACAAACCATGAATAGCTATACTTTACAAAATCATGCTTTAGGAAGATTTTGGGGCCTGATAATTTTATTTTCTAGTATCCCCAGTGTTTGGAGTTTTAAGTGTGCAAGTCCTGTGTGTGCTGAAGAGGAGGCCAGACCAAAATGAGTACTGGGTGACTTACTTGATCAGTCTCTTGATAGCCTTTAGACAGCATCTCTCAATGAATGGGAAGCTCACAGATTTAGCTAGTCTGGCTAGCAAAGGAGTTATTACAGATTGCTTTATGAATAAAATTTAGTGTAAAATACATATCTAATGTATTCAGTTCCGTTATGCTTCAAATTATTGTTGCCAACAGAGTAGTATCCAAAAAATGACAATAACTCTCTGTAAAGTATGTGGTTTAACTTTTGACTTTGTCTATTCTTAGGATCCATAATGGGACAAGCTAATAACTATCAAGTGATCGCCCTGAGATGGCCTGCTATGGATTATTATATAATCTGTGACAGGTGCTCCTTTACTAAACAAGACTCTAAGGAATTCATCTTAGGAAATATTTCTGCTATTAATATGCTTTTCCTCTTATTATTAAACATATATAACAATCATTAAGTAGTAGCACACCCTTTGGGATAAGATCTCTGCAGATGTACTGTCTTTGTAATGACGGTATGTAGGCAAATGGATGACTTAAGTCTCAATGATGATTCTATAAAAATTCCTAAAATTATATGTGATTATTAAACCCTTTTATAGTGCTATTAGTTTCTTTCTGATAGTCAAAACTGCAATGAGAACTCTGCCAGTCTCCCCAGTGTCACCAGTTAATTGCTCTTAGATGGTAACCAGACTTTCTCCTACCCAGAGCACATTCCAAGAGGTTGCAAAACAATTAACCAAAGGTCAAAGGGAACTAACAATTTCTTATAGGTCCTAGGACAGAAGATAAAAATATTGATTTGGTTTATCTATACAAAACTTCACTAATAACTTAGTTATGGTTTTAAACTTTCAGTTACCCTGTGGTGCTGAGTCAGTTGATAGATGTTTAGCCAGATAATTACTCCTAATGGATATGCATGGAAAGATTCTCAGTTGTAAATTTCTATTTCAGTTTATGATTTGCTTTTATGTGTGAACTTTTGATGAAATTTTTAACATGTGATCATGTATTCTGGAAGATTTTTACGTGCTGAGGACAAAGAGAAGAATAAGGAACTGATGTGAGAAGAACTGAGGTGAGAAGAACTGAGGTGAGAAGAACTGAGCTGTGAGAAGGAAATGAGCTGAGGAGAAGTTTGTAGACAGAACATGTTTTAGACAGAACTGAACTCAAGAAGAACTTAGAAGTATAGGCATAGCTTTTGGAGAAAAGGCATTGAGAGTAAGAGCATTGTTGTGACTTCAGAGCAGGAGAAGAGAACAAGAGTAGAAGGAGAAAGCAGAGTGGAATAACTTAGAAACTATAGGTAACCTAAAAAAAATCCTAAGAGAGCAATGTACAGAATGCAGAGGAAAAGAGGAAAAAAGAAGTTGAGGAGAGCATAAGGAGCAGTTAGGCTTCTCCTTACCATGGGACAGATCAGGTCCTTTCTTAATAACAAAGCAGGCTTAGTCTTATTTAAAGAAGCAAAGCCTTTTTCTTACAAATGTGGGTTTAATTCACTTAGCATTAAAAGGGTAAAAGCTTTTTCTTTCTCTATGCAATAAAGATTGGAGCTCACTTTTCATCCAGAATGAGTGAGTTCTTTCTGCACAGGTGCTTGGTCTTTTGCTCCATATGCATATGTAAGTATGAATGTGTGTGTAAGTATGTAATTGTGAGAATGCATGAAAGCTGTATCCAACTGGTTTGAAGGGAAGTTTATAAATGAGCATGCATGAATCTGTATATAGACTTATATGAGATTATACATATTTACTTTATGTAAAAGTTACTCCTTTTCTCTTTTCCTTATCTAAAAGTGTTATTCTCTTTTCCTGGCTCAATAGAAGTTTACTGCTCCTGGACCTCGGCCCTGTGAAGGTTCTGTGCCCCAGTGTAGGGGAATGCCAGGGCCAGAAAGTGGGAGA
>NW_022196914.1:24503255-24532323 GCF_008632895.1 Mastomys coucha
AAAAAAAAAAAAAAAAAAAAAAAAAAAAAAAAAGAAGTTTACTGCTCCAAACTTCCCCCTAGCCAGGCCAGCAAGAGGCATATTGACAAAAGGGAAAAGGCTCTAGCAATTAATCTTTTATTTAACCCCCTACTATTTTAGGATGAGGTGCTAAGTGCCTGAGATTGCAGTCTCTGGCCTCAGAGGAACACAGAAAACAGGTCAGCTACAATAACATAGTAACCTAGACTTAGATAAGTAAACTTTTTATTATACAGCAACCCTAAATATCTCATAAGACAAAGTCTTACCCCTGAATCTCACAAGACCAAGCCTTACCTTCTGCCGATGCTCTTCCCCCTCTGCTGCCTCAAGAAGAACCTTCAAGAACGAAGAACCCCGCTCTTGATCTGGCCCCAGGCAGTCTATTTCCAGTTTCATATGAGATTATTATATTAACCACAGCAGTAAAGCACAAGATTCTCAGAAATCAGTGATCAGGTAGTTTTCTTCTTCATACTTGTCTTTGTCCTAGACTCCTCCTCCTCCTCTTCCTCCTCCTTCTCCTTCTTCTTTCTAAAACTTCAACATGTCTCCTAACATGAAGCTAAACTTCAAAACGGCTTTAAAATAAAGTTTAAAATAAAAGAGTTTGCCTACTCTTATGGAAGACATTCTAATTTAGTGTTAAATGTAAATACAGAAACATTATTTTGTTTGGTATTTGGAAGTTAAATAACTAGATGTAACTGTGTTCAAATATTTAAAAAAGGAAGTTGTGTCACTGTGTGCTGCTATGGAGGTAGACTATTTCCACAATAATTATAGCTGCACTGTGATTGCATCTTCCTGTTTAAAACACACAGCTTAACTAATGATATGGTTAAATTACATTTGATATTTTTTCTACATTAGGAAAACTGCCAGATGCAACCCCATAGTAACCTATTAAATGTTATTTTCAGATGTTTTACCATGTTTTCTAGAGCAGACTTACCAATTCAGAACCTTGTGAATAAACAACATAAACACATAGATAATAGAATTGTTCTTATGTGCCATTTTCTTCCCTGAGGAAGGAATGACCCATGTAGCATTTTTGCCGGCTCAATTTTGAACATGAGTGGGTGACTCCCTGCCTCAAATGAGGGATCATGCCTATCTACTGGAGGTGGTCTCTTTCTTTTCCACCTCCCCACTGTTGGACATTTCAGCTAATGTCATCCCCCTTGAGTCCTGGTAGCTTCTTCTCACATCCCAGGTCTCTGGGACTTTCTAGAGGTTTCCCCAAACTCCCTAACCCCGACTGCTGCATATTTTGATTCGTTCTCCTGGCCCTCTGGACTTCTCTCCTGTTTCTCTCCATACCTGATCCTGCCCCTCCTTTCCCCTCACCCTCCTTTCTCCCAGCTAGTTTCCTCCCTCTGCCTCCTATGATTATTTTGTTCCCCTTCTAAGTGGATTTCAGCTATTCACACTTGGGCCTTCCTTCTTGTTAAGCTTCCTATTGTCTGTGAGTTGTATCATGGGCATTCTGAACTTTTGGACTAATATTCACTTATCAGTGAGTACATACTATGCATGACCTTTTGGATCTGAGTTACCTTACTCAGGATGACATTTTCTAGCTCAGTCCATTTGCCTGCTAAATTTGTGGAGTCATCATTTTTAATAGCTGAATAGTATTCATTCCATTGTGTAAATGTACCATATTTTCTGTATCCATTCCTCTGTTGATGGACACCTTGGTTCTTTCCAGGTTTTGACTATTACAAATAAGGCTCCTATGAATATAACAGAATGCATGTCCTTGTTATATGTTGAAACCTCTTTTGGGTATATGCCCACTAGTAGTCTTCAGGTTTGAACCATTTCCAACTTTCTAAGGAACTGCCATATTGATTTCTATAATGGTTGTAGCAGCAATTGAGGACTGTTCCTCTTTCTCCACATTCTCTCCAGCATAGTGTCGCTTGAATTTTTGAACTTAGCCATTCTCATTGGTAAGAGGTGGAATTTCAGGGTCATTTTGATTTGCATTTCTCTGATGACTAAGGATGTTGAACATTTCTTTAAGTAGTTCTTGGTCATTAAAGATTCCTCTGTTGAGAATTCTCTGTTTAGCTCTGTTCTCTGAATTAATTGGGTTATTTGGTTTTCTGGAGTCTAACTTCTTGAGTTATTTGTATATTTTGAATATTAGCCCTCCATCAGTTGTAGGATGAGTGAAAACATTTTCCCAAATTGTAGGTTGCTGATTTGTCCTATTGACAGTGTCCTTTGCTTTTCAGTTTCATAAGGTCCATTTTGTCAATGGCCTGAGTTCTGTTCAGGAAAATTGTCCCCTGTGCCAATATGTTCAAGGCTATTTCACACTTTTTCTTCTGTTAGATTCAGTATATCTGGTTTTATGTGGAGATCTTTGATCCATTTGGACTTGAACTTTGTACACAGTAATAAATACAGATTAATTTGTGTTCTTGTACATGTACATGCAGATTGCCAGTTAGACCAGCACCACTTGTTAAAGATGTTTTGATTTTTCCACTGTATGGTTTTGGCTTCTTTGTCAAACACAAAATGTCCATAGGTGTGTGGGATTATTTCTGGTTCTTCAAGTCTATTCCCTTGATTGACCTGTCTGTCTCTGTACCAATATCATGCAGTTTTAATCACTATTGCTCTGTAGTACAGCCTGAGGTTAGAGTTCCTCCATAAGTTCTTTTATTGTTGAGAATTGTTTTGTTATTTTGGTTTTTTGTTTGTTTTTCCATATGAAGTTGAGAATTGCTCTTTCCATGTCTGTGAAGAATTGTGTTGAAATTTTGATGGGGATTATATTGAATCTGTAGACTGCTTTTGGTAGGATGGACATTTTTACTATGTAAATCCTACACAGTAAATCCTACTATGTATATCCTACATAACATAGGAGATCTTGTGTTTCAAATGCCAGGGTAGATTCAAACCTTAGTAGGTGTTTTATTTATTATTTACTTTACACTATTTAGCCCAGATAAGAGGAATATTGTATTTTTCAGTTTAAAAACTAGGTTAACTTCACTCATTTAAGTTGGCTTGTAGGATTTCTTCCCAAGTTGTTTTATCCATTAATTTGTTGAGTGACATTTTTATGAATAAAGTTCTAAATACTTTCAGCTTTTCCATTTGGGAAACCCTGATTCTATGATGAAAGTTGTTTCTACTGAGTCTATCCTCTCCATCCGTTTCTTTATGGTAGTTTTAGAAATTGCAAATATGTATTATTTTTTAGATTCAGAGCTATTGGAAAGTTTAAACCATTAGTATTGGGAGAAATGCCTCGGACATAGTTAATTCATTCATAAATCATATTTGAAATTTCATCTTATTCGAACAATAGCACATGAAGATGGTTGCCACTGAAGGGGTACCCACACTGGAACATTACTGAGCAAGAGACTAAGTTCCCAACAGGAGAGTCTTTTAGGGACATCCTCAAATTTACAAACCATTTCAATTAACCTAACTTGCCTTATAAATGAATGCTTGGATTTACATTTTAAAATAAGTTAGCTAGCACATTTTATAAAATAATATGAATAAGATTATTTCATTCTTAAAATTTTGAGTATAATTTCTATAAAACATATGGAGTTTAGACACTTACTTTTTCACATTTAAAATTCATCTCTCCTATTTAAGAAATTAAGGTGAGATAATGCTCAATTTATTCAATGTATTGAAATTATACTTTAATTCCAAAGAAACTTCTTAAAAATCCTTATGGACATAAATAATTTATTAAGAAAGACCTATTTTTTCTTATTTATACTACTCAAGGTCTCGTTAGCAACAGAATTATGCAAACTGAAGGAATGTAAACAGTGTTGCTAAAGTTACCCATTGCTCATATACATTTGTTCAGCCTGTTAATGCCAGAAATAAGGAAAACTTTATATTTTACATATTATGGTTGTTCATTTTATAACTTATTGTAAGTTTTGATTTAATATATGTCATCTGTTTAGAATAGTGGCATTCATAGGTATATACCAGAATGTTCATCCAACATGTATTAAAATCTAGCCTTCTTGATACATGATAGTCCCCAAATCTCTAGTAATGCTTACTCTATATTCAAGTTGAGTTTCCTTTAAATATCCACATACATGCAGCACTTGCCTTTCTGTGTCTGGCTTCTGTTATGTAACAATGTCTCCCAGCTCAGTCATATTTATAATGAATGAAAGAATACAGCTATTCTTTGTGTCAGTATATAGTTCCATTGTGTATACATACATTTGCTTTATCCATTCATATATTAAAGAATATCACTTTATTTATTAGTTAATGTTGTTACAATAAACATGTATAGGTATAAGACAAATATTTATCATTGAGGCATAATCACTTAACATTTTTGTATATAAAATCCAAAGTGGAGTAGTCATATCATATGAAATAGATAAGATTTTATTATTTTGAAGATAAAGCTTCCCATACTGGTTGTATTCATTCATGACCATAAGAGAACACCAGAGATCCTTTCCCTCCATACTCTCAAATTTAGTAAATTTTCTTTATATCCTCAATTGAATTAAAGGATACATGAAATCATTGTAATTTTGCTTTCTCTGGCAGCTAATTGTATAGAATTTATTTTATATAATTGTTGACAATTTGTATTTCTTCTTATAAGAAGAATCATTTAAATAAAGATTAAAGATTTTACTTTTATAGTAAATGTTTTGATTTCTTTACACATCATGGATATTCATATTTTGTCAGCTAGTCAGTATCTTCTCACATGTAGGTTGTATCTTTTATTTGATTGTTTTCTTTGTTGTAAGAAGATTTTAGCTCAATCTTATTATTGTAAATTTGCTTTGAGGCCATAGAAATTATCACCTAAGCCAACTTCTTGGAGTGTTTTCTATCCTATTTTCTAGTACTTTCATATCTTCTATTTTGAGAAGATCATTAATATCTTTATAAAAACTTTTTATGTTGGTCAGGCACGTCTCAAACTTAACATCCCTCTCCCTTGCTCTTGTGTATACCTAGGATTATAAGAGTTTATGTCTGTGCAAGGCTTTGAGTTGTAAGGGTGCAAGGAAGGTCCCGTTCAGCTTTCTTCTTGTGCATGTCCAGTATGCTCAGAGCCTGAATCAATGAAGAGAGGCACTGGTACAGAGCCTTACATTTAGCCTGGGAGCTATTGGCAATTGTCTGCTGTTGGGAGAAAACAGTCACTTTCTGTAAGAGTTCAACACCTATGGCTTTTTGCAAACTTTAAATTTTTGTGTACTATATTTCACAGCCAGAGAACTATAGCCAAAACTATTATATTCATTAAACAAATTCTTTTATTTGAATAAAAACACTACTATAACAGAAGAATGTTCCAGGAGTAACTCATCAGCCTTTACACTCTTATTTCTTATGTGTTAATTATAGCAACCTGGATGACTACACAGTCATTCAGTAGGTTACAAGTTAAATACTTACAACTTATGAATGCCTATGTATATTGACATGTAAGCTAGTGAGCTTAATGTCACTGCAAGATAATCTTGCAACACTTTGATTTATGTATTCATGACCATACAACGGGAGCCTTGGGAAATTCTTATATCCCAGAAATACTATCAGAGGTTTCTTAAGTTCTTCAAATTCCTCCAGAGACATGCCCTGCAGTTCCCAATATTTCAACCAGAGAAACTTTTGTCAAAAAAGACTCCCTTAGATACCATCACTGCTGTTCCTTGGGAGAAAATCCTGGGTAAGGCATTCCAAATAATGAGAGCCCTCTTCCCTTGAGCACATAGCAGTATACTTTCCTTTCAGCTCCATTGTGCTAGAGAACAGAACATTTGATGCAAAGTTTCTTCATCTGTGCACATTCCCATTCAAGCCTGAGGCTATAGCATTTTGACAGCTACAATCCAGCTGCTTTTCAGTTTGAGCTCACTAATAACTCTATTACAATATTTATAATCCTGTCTATTACACTGTGAGTTCTGCTTTCCACATTGACACTAGGAACTTATGATCTATCCCTAGTTCATGCTTAGGACTTCATTCTAGGCTGACATGGCAGACCTGGTGACAGGGAGGTTCATTACTGAAGTTCTTTGCCAACATTATGCCTACTGGAGCTAAAAATGTGTCCCATATGGCTTGTCTTGGATTAAAGCCACCCTTGCTATTGATTTCAAGGACTGTTAGATGAACAGCTGGAGTCTTACTTATTGCATCAGCTTAGGAAGGTAGGTCTTAGACCATTTAAAAAGGATTTTTTTAGACCGTATATGCTGAATTCATTCTTATTAAGAAGGTAGGCAGATTTTTGCTGCAAGTTTTACCATATATTATGTTCTGAATTTCTCATCTAATGAAGATATAACATTGTGTTTGGACACTCAAGGTGACCTTGGCAGAGTGATGACAAGCATAGACTGTGTTTAAGGAGTGTTGGACTTAAAAGTGGGTCATTAAGATCAGATCTTTGCAAGATAATTGCTATAGGAATCTTTGCAATCAAAATAGACATGTCTTACAGCAGAAAGAAAATGACTAATGTGGAAAGCATAAATATGGTCACATGAATTTCAAGATGGATACCAGGAGGTATAAGTTCCCAAGAACTCCAAAATCTGGTGTGTTGTTTACCATTACTGTGGGGAGAGTTTTACAGGACAGGAGTGACAAGACATGAAACTAGAAAGGACATTACCAATGTTTTTGCTTATGACAGTAGATCAGCAGATCTAGAGGTTCATCAGAGCATGTTGGCTTTGGTAGATCATACAGGTCTACATTTGGTAGATAATGGGTATACATTTCAATAGCCCTTAACATGAGTCAATACTGCCTTGAATAAACTTTAATTCAGGTACCTAGACAACAGCTTTGGGGTGTGTGTGTGTGCTTGTGCGTGCGTGTGTGTGTGTGTGTGTGTGTGTGTGTGTGTGTATGAGAGAGAGAGAGAGAAAGAGAGAGAGAGAGAGACAGACAGAGAGACAGAGAGACAGAGAGACAGAGACAGAGACAGAGAGAGACAGAGACAGAGACAGAGAGACAGAGACAGAGACAGAGACAGAGAGAGACAGAGACAGAGACAGAGAGAGAGAGAGGAGCTTATGGAGTAGGAAGTAAACATCACAAAATATGTAACTTTCAGAGCAAAAGTCATAGACAACATCTTGTCACACAGAGTTTTTTCCTTGCAATTAAGTCAGAAATTCCTTTGTATTTGGACTTTGTGTTATATTTTTTGTGCATTTTATATGAGTTAAACTTTATTTCTGAGAAAAATGACAAGAAAACTGATGAGAATTTCTAGACAGATAAGGATAAAAATAATATCATCATGAAAGTAAAAATGATGGTAGGCAGACTCACACAGTGAAGCTGCTCTAGAAACATATGAGTATAGCAGTCAAATTATTACATTTATATGCCTCTGTTCTTTGTCCTGTGAAAGATAGATGACTGGAAATAAGTATATAATGGGTCATTGATATAATATGTAATGAAAATTCTCACTGATAAGAGAACCTTAATAAGAAATATTTTTTTCTCTTTTAGAGGGTGATAAAATAATGATGCATTTTACAATAAATAGTGTTCTACATATTCTGTACATCATTTTAAGATTACTTTTGTATTCAGATTTAGTATAGAAGCTATACACATCTTTATCAAGAATTACTATTTAAAGGAAAAATAATTGGGTAAAATTTGAAAAAAAAACTAATAGAATAGAAAGCAACCAGAAATAATATAATTAAAATTGAATTTCCCTTTGTAAAAAGGGCTTTTGTTCTTAGCATGTGGATTCAATGTGTATATGTAATTTCCTGACAAAATTTTATACCTTTCATCTATTGTTGGTGTATAGTCAATTAGAAATATCTGATGGATGGTGCCTGTGGATGACCCTACACCCATAAACAAACTGAAAACAGTAATTAATCTTTAAAAATTGTTTAATCTAAAATGGTTTTTAAAATTATTTGTCAATTCTACATCTGATAGAGAGTTAGTATGTAGAATATATAAAGAATTAAAAACAAACCTAAAAATCAAGAGAACAAAAAAGAGCTAGAAAGATGATCCCGTGGTTGAAAACACTTTCTATTCTTGCAGAGAACCCAGGTTTAATTCCCAACACCCACAGGGCAGCTCATAGCTATTAATAGGCACATGCATACATGCATGCATGCAAAACCTGCATACACATAAAATAAAATAAGTAAATCTTAAACTTATGAAGACATTAAATTGAAAACAAATAACCCAGTTAAAATGGGCTATACAATTAAATAATGTTCACCAAAGCTTAAACACAAATATCCAAGAAACACCTATAAATGTTCAGCATTCTTAACCATCAGGGAAAATCATGTTAACACTACTTTCATATTACATCTTATTCCACTCAGAATGGTCAAACTCAGTAAAACAAGTGACAGTTCAAGCTGGTGAGGTCATGGGAAAAGCAGAACACTTATCTATTACCAATGGAAGGATAAACAGTGATGGGCATTATGGAAAAAATTTGGCTGTTCTTCACAAATGCTAAAAATTGATCAACTACACTATTCAGCTATACAACTCTAGGGAATATACCCAAAGGACCCTATAAGGACACTTGGCCATAAATATTCATAGCTTCACTATTCACAAAAGCCAGAAATTGGAAAGAGATTAGATGTCCATCAACTGATGAATAAATAATAAAAATGTGGTACATTTACACAAAAGAATATTATTTGTCTACTAAGAAAATGAAATTATTAAACTTGCAGATAAATGGATGGAATGAGAAACAGTCACATTGATGAGATAACCCGGAAGCAAAAAGACATTTATTTATGTTTTCTTCTATTGGTAGATATTGGATTTTTAACCTTTGGATATATAATATATGCTTCAATCTCCTTTTTAACTAATTAAATAATTAATTAATTATTTAACATCCAAACAATGTCCTCCTTCCAGTTCCCCCTTACAGAGTCCCTTGAACTCTTCCCCTGCCTCCTCTGAGAATGTAGGCAGTTGCCTGGATATTCCACACCCTGGAACTTCAAATCTCTAGCTTTGGGCACAACCTCTCTCACTGAGGCCAAACCAGGCAACCCTATTGGGAAAGAGATTCAAGTCAGGCTATAGCTTTAGTGACAACTCCTGGCGCACTTTTTGAGGGGATCCATGTGGAGACTAAGGAACAAGTCTGCTATATATGTGCCAGTGCTCTCAGTCCAATCATGTATGCTGGTTGGTTGGTGGCTCAATCTCTGAGAGCTCTCAGGGGTCCAGGTTAGTTGGCTCTGTTGGTTTTCCTATGATGTTCCTATCCCCTTTGGGGCCTTCAATCTTTCCTCCAATTCTTCCACAAGAGTTCCCAAACTCTGTCCAGTGTTTGGTTGTGGGTAGCTGCATCGTTTATAGTCAGTTCTGAATGGAGCCTTTGAGAACAGGTATACTAGGCTCCTGTGTGCAAGCACAACAGAGTATTACTGATAGTGTCGGGAACTGATGCTTACCCATGGGATGTGTCTCAAATTGGGCAGGTTATTGGTTGGCCATTCTTTCAGTGTCTGCTCAAACTTTGTCCATACATTTTTTTAGACAAGACAAATTGTGGGTCAAAAATGTAGGTGGGTTTGTGTCCTTATCCCTCTGCTGGGGTACTGCCTGGCTACAGAAGTTGGTTTCTTCAGGTTCCATGTCTTTACTGTTGGGTATCTTGGTTAATGTCACCTACATTGACTCCTGGGAGCCTTCCTCATGCCAGGTCTCTGGGACTTCCTAGAGATTCCTGCTACCTGCCAACTCCCAGCAGCTGTAGATTTTCCATTACTGTCTTGGCCCTCTGGTCCTCTCTCCTGTCTCTCTCCACACCTGAATCCACTCACCTGATTCCCATCCCACAAGGTTCCCTCCCTTTTTTTCATATTTTATACCCTCTTCCAAGTGAGATTCAAGCATCCTTGCTTGGGCTTTACTTCTTGCTTAGATTGTTTGGTTCTATGGAGTATATCATGAGTATGCCAGACTTCATAGTTCATATCCATTTGAGGTCTGGATTACCTTACTCAGGATGATATTTTCTAGGTCCATCAGTTTGCTTGTGAAATTCATGATGTCCTTATTTTTAATAGGTGAATTGCATTCCATTTTGTGAATGAACCACATTCTCTGTATTTGTTCTTTAGTTGAGGGACATCTGGGTTCTTTCTAGTTTCTTGTTATTATGAATGGAGCTGCTATAAATATAGTGGAGCATGTTTCCTTGTGGTATAGTGGAGCATTTTGGGTACATGCTTAGGAGCAATACAGCTAGGTTTTCACGTAGAAATACCTCTAAATTTCTGAGAAACCATAGGATTGATTTTCAAATTGGTTCTAAATGTTTGCAATCCCACCAGAAATGGAGGAGTGTTCCCTTTTCTTCACATCCTTGCCAGTATGTGGTCTCCCTAGACTTCTTGATCTGAGCCTTTCTGATTGGTATAAGGTAGAATCTCATTTTGACTTACATTTACCTGATGACTAGAAACATTGAATATTTCTTTAAGTGCTTCTTGGCCATTTGAGAGTCAGTAGATGGGGAGATCTCCCATGTTCATGATTCAATAGAACTAAGTAATACTAAACATCTTACCAAAAGCAATTTACAGGTTCAATGTAATTCTCTTCACAATACCAACACATTTTTACACAACTTGAAAGAGAAATTCTCAATTTCATATGAAAAAAAGCCCAGAATAACTAAAACAACCCTGAACATTAAAAGAACTTCTAAAGGAAGTTCTCAAACTGTACTACAGAGCAATAGTAATAAAACTGCATGTATTGGTATAAAAATGGACAGGTTCATCAATAGAATTAAATCAAAAACATATAAATAAACCCAAACACCTGGTCTGCAGAGTGAGTTCCAGGACAGCCAGAGCTACACAGAGAAACCCTGTTTAGAAAACAAAAACAAAAACAAAAACAAAAACAAAAACAAAAACAAACAAAAAAATAGGAGAGCTAGCTAGAGAATTCGCAGCAGAGGTTCTCAATTCTTCTTCCTGGCCCTACCTCTCACTTGGACTGAGCTTTTCTACCATTTTGTTCACATATAGATACAGTTCAGCTCATCATGCCTGGCCAAGGATAGCTCACCTCATGTCAGAAACATGGCTGGGATCATACAGAGCAAATGGAGTGACCCTGTAAAGACCCTGTAACAGACTGTCTCCATCATGTTAGATGACACAAAGCTTTTGAAATCCTGTGCTTACATCATGATTACTTTTATTTCATTGGCTAGAATACAAATTGACACAAAGGACACAATTCGCGATGTATATTCATTTTTAAAAACATAAAATGATATGTGCATAGAACTAAAAATGGATATTGCCTAAGAAATACACAGTAGAGATTAGAAAATATTACTTTGTTTAATTAAAAAGACCTAGATATAAACTTGCTATATCCATGGTTTTGAAGCATTGGTATATAAAAGTATATATTTTGTCGACATTATTATAGGATCAATACAATCCTAACAATAAAAATAGCATATTTTAATTTTGTAGCACTTGCCAAGTGACAGTAACACTGTTTATGAAAATGTACAGCAACTTGAAAATTAAAAAGATGAAGAATATAAATTGCAGGGCTTCAGGAACTGCTGTAAAAGCACTGATTGAACCACATTCACAACTTACTGAACAGCCATATGGATTGTAATTAGCCTTGAACTTTAAACTGTTCTGTAAACAAATGGTGGATCACAGACCAATACTTAAAATGTAAGCCAAGTAAGCTGAGCAAATTATTAATTTAATTATTAATGTCATTTTTCAATCTGGTGAACTTCTAAGGTGGGACCAACCAGGAGGTACAGGCCTCAGAAGCTGCAGGGCAGTCAGCGCAGGATCCCTTCCACCTCCCTCTCAACAAGGAGGAGGTTCTGCAGATCCACAGCCCTCTATGGCTCTTCCATGCAAGCAGAGAGCTTGCCTTTGGGGAGTGCTCCAACCCAGAGACTAAGGTGAGATCTCCATTTTCTCTCTGGTGACCTTCTAAGGTGAGACCAACCAGGAGGCACAAGCCTCAGAAGTGGCAATGCAGTTGGCACAGGATTTTTTCTACCTCCTTTTCACCTAGGATGAGGTACTACAGATCCGCAGTCCTCTCTGGACCCCAGGACTCAGGAGGGATGACTGATCCACAGCCCCCTGCACACAGGTCTTACCTGAGGAGAGCTGATCTCCCAGAAGTGCTGACAAGCTTACAGACCCACAGGAGAAACAAGCTCCAGCCAGAGAAAGCAAGAACATCTAACACCAGAGATCAACAGATGGCAAAGGCAAATGCAAGAATCTTACCAACAGAAACCAAGACTACTTGGCTTCATCAGAACCTAGTACTCCCACCACAGCAAGTCTTGGATATCCCAAAACACCAGAGAAGCAAGATTTGCATCTAAAAGCATATCTCAAGACAGTGATAGAGGAATTTAAGGACATGAGTAACTCCCTTAAAGAAATACAGAAGAACACAGGTAAACAGGTTCAAGCTCTTAAAAAGGAAACAAAAAAGTCCCTTAAAGAATTACAGGAGAACACAATCAAACAGGTGAAGGATCTGAACAAAACCATCCAAGACCTAAAAATGGAAGTAGAAACAGTTAAGAAATCACAAAGTGAGACAACTCTGGAGATAGAAAATCTTGGAAAGAAATCAGGAGTCATAGATGTAAGCATGACCAATAGAATACAAGAGATAGAAGAGAGAATCTCAGGTGCAGAAGACACCATAGAAAACATTGACAAACGAGTCAAAGAAGACACAAAATGTAAAAAGCTCCTAACCCAAAACATCCAGGAAATCCAGGACACAATGAGAAGACCAAACCTAAGGATAATAGGTATAGAAGAGAGTGAAGACCTCTAAGTTAAAGGGCCAGTAAATATCTTCAACAAAATTATAGAAGAAAACTTCCCTAACCTAAAGAAAAAGATGCCCATGAATATGCAAGAGGCCTACAGAACTCCACATAGACTCAACCAAAAAAGAAATTCCTCCCATCACAATAATAGTTAAAACACCAAATGCACAAAAAAAGAAAGAATTTTAAAAGTGCTGCAGGAAAAAGGACAAATAAGATATAAAGACAGACTTATCAGAATTACACCAGACGTCTCGCCAGAGACTATGAAAGCCAGAAGATCCTGGGTTGATGTCAGACAGATCTTAAGAGAACACAAATGCCAGCCCAGGCTACTATACCCAGCAAAACTCTCAATTATCATAGATGGAGAAACCAAATTATTCCATGACAAAACCAAATTTACACAATATATTTCCACAAATCCAGCCCTTCAAAACGTAATAAATGGAAAACTTCAACACAAGAAGGGAAACTACATCCTAGAAAAGTAATTTTCCAACAAAATTAAAAGAAGAGAGCCACATGGACAGATTTCCAACCCTAACAACAAAAATAACAGGAAGCAACAATTACCTTTACTTAATATCCATTAATATCAATGGACTCAATTCCCCAATAAAAAGACATAGACTATCAGACTGAGTATTTAAACAGGACCCAACATTTTGTTTCATACAGGAAACCCACCTGAGTGACAAAGACAGACACTATCTCAAAATAAAAGGATGGAAAACAACTCTCCAAGCAAATGGTCCCAAGAAAAGAGCTGGAGTAGCCATTCTAATATCGAATGAAATTGACATTTACCCTAAAGTGATCAAAAAAGATAAGGAGGGATACTTCATATTTATTAAAGGTATGATCTACTAAGATGAAATTTCAATTATGAACCCCTATGCTCCAAATGCAAGGGCATCTACATTCAGACAAGAAACTTTACTAAAGCTCAAAGCACACATTGCATTGCACACAATAATAGTGGGAGATTTCAACAACCCACTCTCTGCAATGGACAGATCATGGAAACAGAAACTAAACAAAGACACGGTGAGACTAAGAGAAGTTATGAAACAGATGGATTTAACAGATATCTGTAAAACTTTTTATCCTAAAACAAAAAGATATACTTTCTTCTTAGCACCTCATTGTACCTTCTCCAAAATTGTCCATATAATTGGTCACAGATCAGGCATCAACAGATACAAGAAGATTGAAATAATTCCTTGCATCCTATCAGATCACCATGGACTCAATAACAACATAAACAATAGAATGCCCACACACATGTGGAAGCTCAACAACATTCTGCTCAAAAATAACTCTGTCAAGGGATAAATAAAGACATTAAAGACTTTCTAGAGTTTAATGAAAATGAAGCCACAACATACCCAAACTTATGGGACACAATGAAAGCAGTCCTAAGAGGAAAACTCATAGCTATAAGTGCCTACAAAAAGAAACTGGAGAGAGCATATACCAGCAATTTGACAGCAAATCTGAAAGCTCTAGAACAAAAAGAAGAAAATTCACCCAAGAGGAGTCAAAGACAGGAAATAATCAGACTCAGGGCTGAAATCAACCAAATAGAAACAAAAAGAACTACATAAAGAATCAACCAAACCAGGAGCTGATTCTTTGAGAAAATCAACAAAATAGATAAACACTTAGCCAGACTAACTAGAGGGCACAGAGACAGTATCCTAATTAACAAGATCAGAAATGAAAAGGGAGACATAACAACAAACACTGAGGAAATTCAATAAAATCAGGAGAGCCTACTATAAAAGCCTATACTCAACAAAACTGGAAAACCTGGATGAAATGGACAATTTTTTAGACAGATACCAGGTACCAAAGTTAAATCAATATCAGATCAATGACCTAAACAGTTCCATATCTGCTAATGAAATAGAAACAGTCATTAATAGTCTTCCAACCAAAAAAAGCCCAGGACCAGATGAGTTTAGTGTAGAGTTTTACCAAACCTTCAAAGAAGACCTAATACCAATACTCCTCAAACAGTTTCACAAAGTAGAAACGGAAGGTACTCTACCCAATTCGTTCTATGAAGCCACAATTACTCTTATACCCACACTACACAAAGACCTAACAAAGAAAGAAAACTTCAGACCAATTTCCCTTATGAATATTGGTGCAAAAATACTCAATAAAATTCTTGCAAACTGAATCCAAGAACACATCAAAATGATCATCCAACAGATTCAAGTAGGCTTCATCCCAGGGATGCAGGGATGGTTCAATATTTGGAAATCCATCAACATAACTCACTATATAAAGAAACTCAAAGAAAAAACCATATGATCATCTCATTAGATGCTGAGAAAGCATTTGACAAAATCCAACATCCCTTCATGATAAAAGACTTGGTAAGATCAAGAATTCAAGGCCCATACTTAAATATAGTAAAAGCAATATACAGCAAACCAGTAGCCAACATCAAACTAAATGGAGAGAAACTTGAAGCAATCCCACTAAAATCAGGGACTACACAAAGCTGCCCTCTCTCTCCCTATGTATTCAGTATTGTACTTGATCTCCTAGTCAGAGCAATTAGACATCAAAAGGAGATCAAAGGGATACAAATTGGAAAGGAAGAAGTCAAATTATTACTGTTTGCTGATGATATGATAGTATACTTAAGTGACTCCAAAAATTCCACCATAGAGCTCCTAAAACTGATAAACACCTTCAGCAAGTAGCTGGATATAAAATTAACTCAAGTAAGTCAGTGGCCTTCCGCTACACAAAGGATATACAGGCTGAGAAAGAAATTAGGGAAACAACACCCTTCACAATAGCCACAAATAATATAAAATACCTTGGTGTGACTCTAACTAAGCAAGTAAAAGATCTGTTTGACAAAAACTTCAAGTCTCTGAAGAAGGAAATTGAAGATTTCAGAAGATGGAAAGATTTCCCATGCTTGTGGATTGGCAGGATTAATATAGTAAAAATGGCCATCTTGCCGAAAGCAATCTACAGATTCAATGCAATCTGAATCAAAATTCCAACTCAATTTTTCACAGACTTAGAAAAAGCAATTTTCCAATTCATCTGGAATAACAAAAAAAAACAGGATAGCCAAAACTATTCTCAACAATAAAGGAATCTCTGGTGGAATAAACATCCTAGATCTTAAACTGTACTACAAAGCAATTGTGATAAAAACTACATGGTATTGGTACACTGACAGGGAGGTAGATCAATGGAATAAAATAGAAGACCCAGAAATGAACCCACAAACCTATGGCCATTTGATCTTTGACAAAGTTGTTAAAACTATCTAGTGGAAAAAAGACAGCATTTTCTACAAATGGTGCTGGCTCAACTGGTGGTTAGCATGTAGAAGAATGTCAATCGATCCATTCCTATCTCCTTGTACAAAGCTGAAATCCAAGTGGATCAAGGACCTCCACATCAAACCAGATACACTGAAACTAATAGAAAAGAAAGTGGGGAAGAGCCTCGAGCTCATAGGCACAGGGGAAAATTTCCTGAACAGAACACCAATGGCTTATGCTCTAAGATCAAGAATCAACAAATGGTACTTCATAAAACTGCAAATCTTCTGTAAGCAAAAGACACTGTCAATAGGACAAAACAGCAACCAACAAGTTGGGAAAAGAGCTTTATTAATCCTATATCTGATAGAGGGCTAATATCCAATATATACAAAGAACTCAAGAAGTTAGACTCCAGAGAAACAAATAAACCTATTAAAAATGGGGTACAGAGCTAAACAAAGAATTGTCAACTGTCGAATACCAAATGGCTAAGAAGCACCTAAAAACCAAACATATTCAACATCCTTAGTCATCAGGGAAATGCAAATCAAAACAACCCTGAGATTGTACCTCACACCAGTCAGAATGGCTAGGATAAAAAACTCAGGTGACAGCAGATGCTGGCAAGGTTGTGGAGAAAGAGGAACACTCCTTCATTGCTGGTGGAATTACATGCTGGTACAACCACTCTGAAAACAGTTTGGTGGTTCCTATGGAAATTGGACATAGTTCCACCAGAGGACCCAGGTATACCACTCCTGGGCATATACCCAAAAGATGCTCCAACATGTAATATGGACACATGCTCCACTATGTTCATAGCAGCTTTATTTATAGTAGCCAGAAACTGGAAACAATCCAGATGTCCCTCAACAGAGGAATGGATACAGAAAATATTGTACAACTACACAATGGAGTACTACTGAGCTATTAAAATAACGAATTTATGAAATTCTTGGGGAAATGGATGGAGCTGGAGAATATCATCCTGAGTGATGTAATCCAATCACAAAAGAACACACATGGTATGCATGCTCTGATCAGTGGATATTAGCCTAGAAATCGGAATACACAAAGTACAAACCACAAACCATAAGAAACTCAAGAATAAGGAAGACCAATGTGTGGATACTTCATTCCTTCTTAAAAGGTGGAATTAAATACTCATGGAAGGAGTTGTAGAGACTAACTATGGAGCAGAGACTAAAGGAAGGACAATTCAGAGATTGTTCTGCCTGGGAATCCTTCCCATATTCAATCATCAAATATAGAAACTATTGTGGATGACAGGAGCCTGATATAGCTGTCTCCTGGAGGCTCTGACAGTACCTGACTAATACAGAAGTAGAGGCTCACAGCCATCCATTGAACTGAGCACAGGGTCCCCAATGAAGGAGCTAGAGAAAGGACCCAAGGAGCTGAAGGGTTTGCAGCCCCTTAGGACAAACAATAATATGAACTAACTAGTACCCTCAGAGCTCCCAGGGACTAAAACTCCAACCAAAGTGTACAAATGGGGGGACTCATGGCTCCAGCAGCATGCGTATAGCAGAGGATGGCCAAGTTGGTCATCAGTGGGAGGAGAGGCCCTTGTCCCTATGAAGGTTCTATGCCCCAGTGTAGGGGAATCCCAGGGCCAGTAAGCAGGAGGGTGTGAGATGGTGAGCAAGGGGAGGGGTGAGGGAACAGGGGATTGTTTTAGTTTTAGTTTTGTTTTTTCTTTTCTTTTCTTTTTTTTCTTTGTTTTTCTGGAGGGGGACCTGGGAAAGGAGATATTTTAAAAAAAGAAAACATGTAATAAAAAAGTATTAATGTAATTGACATTTTTTGTTATTTTAAGTAAAGTTCTCTTATAAATAAAATATAACATTTTATACCATTTCTATATTGTTTCATGGACTATGGGTATTGTGATATAGAGTCCCAAATGTTTTATAAGGTATGGGTGAATATGATCAAAATGCATATGTTAAAATATAAAATTGTTATAAATGAAATACATTATAAAATTTTTAAACTATACAACTAAGATATCATCAAAACATAAAAATTTGTCCATTTGTTAGGGAGACGCTTATACTTTCTACTCCTCTTTAGAAACATTTTATAATTCTGGAAAGTGAACTTGTAAATATGAGTGTTTATTTGTAGTTGTTCTGTGCAGTAAGTATGATGGTGGTGGGTTCACTAATATAAAAATACAGAAAGGTAGATGTGTTTTGCAAGGTTTTAATGCCACTGTCACTACTTAGCATTTCCCAGATAAAGCTGTACTAGAGAGAATCAAATGCACCAGAACATACTAGTATAACATGTAATGTAATATGGCAGGAGATTTGCCAGTATATTAAGTAACCACTCAGTTGACTCTACCATAATTGAAAAGCAGATTATACAGTCATTTACATGGACATTTGCTTAAATAAAATGTAGTCAAATTAGTTACAAAAATCTCTTTAGGTCTAGAATAGTGAACAAGGTAATATCAGAGAAAATAAAAAATTAAGACGGTTTTTATTGGCTTTGTTGACTTCAACATTGAGGGAAACATGAGATGAGGTTGGACTATAAATATAAACATATCTTTATTTATCATCACTTGAAAGTCCAGTGGTTATGGGACTTGGGATTTATCTCAGTGGTAGAGCACTTGTTAAGGCCCTGAGGTCATTCCTTAACTACACACACACACACACACACACACACACACACACACACACACACACACCCACCAAACAAATACCCAGAAAACAAAAACCAAGTAAAGCAAAATAAAAAACAATGGTTGTATGACAAGTTATAAGAATAAGAAAAATGATTTATTTGGAAAAGAACCAAACCAAACAAGATGGAAGTTATATAAACAAATAGCATATTGCTTAGAGGACTAGGAAAAATTATAAGAAGGAGTTGTGGAATTACTACATATTCCAAATTAGACAGACAGGCAACAATGCTGTTGAAATTTGAGGTGGTCAGCTTCCATGATGAATGAGCTGGTATTACTGGAGGTCAATGAATGTTAAATGTAAATCTAAAGAACTTTTATAGTTAAATGTACACAGATGAATGATATTTCATACTGATTTATTCATATAAAGAAACCACATGATAATTTAAATATATGTAGAAAAGTCATGGAAAAAAGTTCAGCATGACTATCCTGAAAAAGTCCTAAAGATAGTAGGAGTGTAAAATATATATGTCAAGAGAGCAAAGGTTATAGATTAAAAATAAAAATCAATGCATGTAATCACATCAAAGGGGAGAAACTGAATGCTCTCTAAATTCTAGAATAAATAAGGGTTTCCAGTGTCTGTATTCTTATTTAATAAAATGCTCTAAGAGATGGCTAGAATAGTAAGGCAAGAGAGAGATACAAATGGGAAATAAGGAGAAATAAACTTGGAGAGGAAAAAGGTAAACTATTGTCATGTACACAAGATTTGATTCTATAATTTAAAGACTTCATAAATTTCACTCGAAAAGTTTTAGAGACATTAAACTCTTTCAGTAAAGTTTCAAGATATAAAATTAGCATTAATAATAAGTAGCTTTTAAATATACTACTAATAATCTCAGAAATAAAAGTTAAGTCACTCAGAACAGCATCTGTAAGACATATCTTGGAACAAAACTAATAGAGGAGAAAAAAATCAATGAGGAAAACTTTACAATGGTGAGAAATAATATACTCAATGATGAAAACAACTGCCATACTCTTGGACTGATTTTGTGAAGGTGGCTATGCTCCCAAAGATAATCTACAGGTCCAATGCAATACCCGTAAAATTATAACCACATTCTTCATATAACTAGAAACAATCTACATGTGTTTATAAAAAAAGAAGACCACAGACTTCCAGAGCAACTGTGTAAAGAAGGAGCATATCCATAGGTATAAGATAGCTTCAAGCACATCACATTGCTCTCATGACAGTGATTTTATGTCACAGTGACATAAGCAGATCCATCAAACAATGGAATAGACTATACCAGCAAAATTGGATGTCCACTTGCAGAAGAATCCAATCAATTTCATATCCCTCATCTTGCAAAAAACAGATAATTAAAATTCCCAATTGGATCAAAGTCTTTAATCTTGGCTGGATGTGAAAGCATGGACATTTTATTCCAACATTTGAGATAGAATCAGGTGCATCTGAGTAAGTTCAAGGCCAGCCTCATCTATATAAGACCTTAGTTTCAAATCTGAAATGTTGAAAGTTCAAAAGGAAATCATAGGTAAAATGGATCAATGTGTATGGACAAGCAACAACTTGTCATACAGAATCCCAGTAGCACAGGAAATAACTCCGTAAATTGACAAGTGGAACCTAAAGCTCCCATCCACCCACTCCTGCCTCAACCATGTTTTTGGTTGCTTTTTTCAGGATACCAACGGAATGGACTCACTAACAGATGAATGGGTAGAGAAAATGTGGTACTTATTCAGCCACAACAAAAAACTAAATTACAAATTTTTCTGGGCATTTATGTCAGGGGAAAATATTTAACCTGGGTTCAGTAACAAGAATGCTTCAGGCTATCTCTTCTTTACAGATCCAAGCTTCCAGCTGTTCCATATGTGTATGTAACACTGCAAGCAATTATGTGGGATTAAGTATGAACAGATATCTCTAAAGGGAGGTCCTTGTTATTACAAATGGAGGCGCTTAAAGAGGGGATGTGTAGTGTAATAAATCATATGTGAGGAGGGCATTTTGGGGCAGAGGCTACAGTGGGAGAAGGAATAGGAGACAGTGAAAAGAATAAGGTGGATAAGGCTAGAGAAAAAAGTGAATACATGTCGTTTTTTTTTCCTACACGTATGTAAAGCTTTGAAATGAATGTATTTACTTTCAATACTTAAAATTATCAATACATACTTAAAGCAGTTATAATACAAAAAGAAAATCAGGTTAAATTATGATCACTTGCTAACAGTGCTAATCCCATGAGTTAGCTCAGCCAGGCTTGTCTTTTGGCAAATAGCCCTTAATCCATTACCTGGTTTCAGTCTTCTTCAATAAAATGTGTAAAACTACACTGAAAGCAAGTGAAGTCTTGGGTTTGATAATGCCTGCCCTCAGCAGACTAATCAGTTCAGATTGAGTATAGCAGCATGAGAACAGCAGTGGTTTACTAAACCGGAAGCAATGCATATTGTTCTACACACCCTAGCTGTGAGGGCTTGTATGCATCAAGAGAAAATTATGACACACCTGGAAGCACAGAATGTTAAATAATTATCTTGCCCCTAGAACTATGTATGTATCCCACGAGAGGAATAACCTTTAATTGAGACCTACAGAAAAGAGGTATTTTTTATTGGTTATTTTATTTATGTACATTTCATATGTTATAACTATTCCCTTCCACAAACCCTATATCCCACCCCTTCCCCTCCCCCTGATTCTATGAGGGTGCTTCCCCACCCACTCATCCACTCCCACCTCACTATCCTAGTGTTCCCCTATGTTTGGGTATGGAGCCTTCACAAGACCAAGGGCCTCCTCTCCTGCCAGGTAAGGAAAGAGGTATTTCTTAACATGAAGAGATCTCTGTTAATGGCAGGTGGTCACAAAAGAATGAGTATGATGCATCCAGGCATCATACATATATATATACACGATGAATGGGGGTTCAGCTGTGTGGCAAAGGTAAAAGCTGGGCAGTGCTATGATTAAGGTCTCCAACAATAAATTTAGCAGGCTTTCATCCCTCACAAAGCATTGTGGAAGTTTATTAAGTTATTCGTTTTACAAAGAAGTAGCATGGATTTGTTTCAGAAAACCACCTTAAGTTTAAAACAGACTAAAGACTGAATGTTGTTGTGTTAAACCAAGTAATACGATCTAAAACTATTATTATGACCAGACCTATAAAATCATAAATATTTCTCTGGATTTAGATGAAGTTATGAATAATAAGGTTTGTTTCTTTGGGCTGTAATGTTTTCCCAATCATTATAAGAGATATTGAGAAAATTGAAGTATGGAATTTATTTTAATTTTTATAAGAAAAATTAATAGAAATTAATAAAAATTAATGCTTAATGGAAAAATAATTTACTTACAGTTATAACATTCACTATACAAGGATGGCTCATTTTACCATAGGTTATTACTTACTTAACCAACATGTTGTAGAATGATGAGCAGATCAAAGAAGAAATGAAGAAAGAAAAAATTTAAAATCCTGGAATAAGCTGAAAATGAAAAAGAAAACTTGAAGCACATTAAGAAGAACCAGGAGAAAGTTTATGACTTGAAGTTTCTAGATTAAAAATTTATAAAGAGCACAAATAAATGGCTTCTTAATGAAGCTTTAAGTTTTGGAAAAGCAAGGAAAAATACAATTGTAATGGATGCAACTAGATAATGAATATCGCCATGGAAATTAATTAAAGAGAAGCAAAAGAAATAATACAAAGAATCAATGTATCTAAGTATCTATTGTTCTATGATCAATAAAAACAATAAAAAATAAAAATAAAACCTAAATTAAGAGAATCAGAAAAGAACAGGTAAAGTTTATAACAATCAGCAGTAAGTCTATGATATTATAAGGAAATACTTTACAAACTTGTATTCCATAAAGTTAGAAAATCTAAAAGAAATGCATGAATTGCTAGATTGACGAGTCATCAAGTCTAATCCAGAATGAGACAAGCAACTAAAACAGACCCATAATAGATAAAAAGATCAAAACAGTAATAAAAAATCCAAGACTAATTGGATTCACAACAGATTTCTACCAGACTTTTAAAGATAGACTGCAACAATTTTCCCTTAAATTGCTAAAATGATAGAGACATTGAAAGATAGATGAAAAGAGAGAGAGGGGAGGAAGGAAGGAAGGAAGAAAAAAACACTTCCAAACATATTTTATGAGCTCTTATGACACTAACTCCAAAACCAGGTAAGGACACAATAACAAACACTATCCCTGAGGAAAATAGATGTAAAAATCCTCAATGAAATATGTGCAATTCAAATATTAATATGAAAGATTATGCACAAGATTAAAATTGGTTTTATTCCCAACATATATCTTGAACTTGAAAGATTCAAGTCAATAAATGTAACAAACCACGTAAATAGACTTAAAGGCAAAATTCACATAGCCATCTCAATAAATGCAGCAATGACCTTTGACAGAAGTCAACATGCCTTCCTGTAAAAGTCCTCAAGAGAGGAGGAGGAGAAGCTCATTACATCAACATATAAGGAAAACACCATCTGCATCATTTTAAATGGAGAAAATCCTGTTTGTAATTAAATTTATAAAGTTAGAAAAAGAAAAATAAAAGTATTTTACCTAACAATAAAAATATATAATATTATATTGAAATTGTGTTATATTTTAAGTGATATGATGTATAACTAATGTTGCATAGAAGAGCTATGAGGAAACCATAAATATTTCTCTGGATTTCAGTTAAACTATATATTCATTAGTTTTACTTTTCCTAGGCTCTAATGTGACAAATACAAAAAAATATTCCACTAAAAATTTGAAAGATGATCAATACACAAAGGAAATTGAAGGTTATAAAAAAATCAGAATATCAAATATCCTATCTCTATACTAGCAACAAGTGTGATGGTATACTCATGGACACCCTGCCTTTCATAGTTGCCTAAGGAAACACATCTAAAAGTAAACCTAATGAAGGATATGAAATATCCCTACCATGAAAATTTCCTTCTTTGAAGAAAGTGACTGAAGAATATGTTAGAAGATGGAATGACTTCCCTGCCCATTGATTTGTAAAAGAATATGATAATGAACATACTACTGAAATCAATTTACAGATTCAATGACATTTATGTTGTGTTTTTATTTCTTTTATTTTCATACATGAAAATAAAACCATATATCTTGATCAGAAACATCCCTAATCTATCCACATTCTCCATGGATGCACCCTGGCACCTCTCCCTCTCAATTTCATGTTCTCTTTTTTTATATATCCTTCATTTTTATATATGAAAATTTATTTGATTTATTTAAAAACATAAATCACTGAAGCCTCTGTGAAAAAGTCTATTCTTATTATGACTCAAAATTACACTGAAACTTGGGATAAGTTGTTTCAATAATGTCAAAATAGTTATACCTATTATTTTAATCTGAGGAATTCTGATTCACATATGCTGTTGTAAATCAATTAGCATGCTTCTCAGTACAACTTTTATTTACTATCCTTGATTTATTAATCATACATAAAAATTTCTATAGGATTCAAAGATTGCAGAATATTAAGGAAGAAGAAACCCAATAAATATAGAGATTAGATACTATATATGTCAGCCAACCCAGCAACAGAAAATAAACACCAGAGATAAAAAAGAGACAAATAAAAGGGCTCAAAGGTTGGACTTCAACTAAGTCTAAGACTTTTCACAGTAACTTCTGAGTCTTGATTCCAAGCATTTACTTGTCAAATTTATCCTGTGAACTTGGAAACATAATAATATCACAAGATCTTTGAAAAGCCTAAGATCAATTACAATGACTTATTTGAAATCAAGGTCAGTGACTCTGATGATATTGGTAGTGTTTGCAACAAGTTGGTTTGTAAAGACATGGTTTTCTCTGTTTGCTGATGAACAATTTGTTTTTGGCTTCTAAGTTATCTAGCCACGAGTGCTCTGCTTTCCCCTAGGATTTGAAACTTCTCCTAACAGATGAATTGTTAGAAACAAGAACATAGTTGATTCTTAATGTCAATTCCTTGTCAGTTGTGCAGGATAACTCTTAAATACTTTTTATGTGTGCATGGAGGATGTGACAGAGTTTCCAAAATTTTCTAGTTTTTGATGTGTGCCATGTGCCTCAAGCATCTAATTTACTATTTGGCACACCAAAAATAAAGCTTCATATTTTCAACATTATATTCTCCCTTGTGCCCACATGTATAAGTTCATTTTTCAGACACTGGAAATGATATTTTTCTAAAAGCATGCACTGTGATAAATGTTATCTTGTATTCATTGCAATGAGCAAGGGTTTAATTTTTTGTTAGATAAAATAAAATATTTAAAATGTATTATTCTTATAGATCCTTTCACATTGTCAAACCCTAGTCTACAATAACTATATTTACTTCCTTGGACAATGCTCACAGTTAAAGTTGAATGTAATTTTTACTGCTTTCATTTTATGATTCATAGCTAAATGAAAAATCATCCAATTATTTACCAATGTTGTCTAATAGTTTCATCATAATAAACAGAACACATACATGGTTGAAAACTATTGGATGTGCCATAGCTATGTATGGCCACACTGTTCTATAATGCCAGCACTTATGACACGGAGGAAGACAGTTCACCCACTACTTTAAGGTCAACCTGCTCTACATAGCTAGTTATTACACACTTACGGGTATATAGATCAACTCTTTCTTAAAAATGAAAGCAAATGAGAAAACCTATACCACACACAAGTCAGGGCAAACACCTCTGCTTATAATGCTCATGAGGAAGACACTAATATGTCATGATAAGCTGCTGTCATCCATCCTCACAAATTATCAAAGATCCTTTTTATATTCGCACACATAGATTTCAGAGCTCCTATTGAAGCACGGAAATCTGGGAGACCCTCACAAGATCATGTGAGGAAAACCCACAGTTCCTCACTAGATCTGTATAGGGGAAGAACAAAATTAAGGAATGGCAATTTTACTAAGATAAATTTACAGAGATACCCACAAAGCCAATAGGAATGCATACTGTGCTAGGATTTCCAGGGCTTCACAGATCATTGCTTATTATCTGACAAGACAGCCTAGAGACAATTGAGTCATATGACTCTCTTCATTCAGATGAGATACAATTCAACCCGATGTTGCAATCTATTAAATAACCCAAGGGTTTATGAGGTGGCTGAGTGGATGAGTGTGTTTCCTACCAAGCCCAACATTCTGAGTTCAATTCCTAGAACTTATATGTGAAAGCAGAAAACTAGTTCCAGTGAGATGTCCTCTGCCAGTTGACATGGAGTCAACTGTTTCTGTATGTGCTGCCTGCCTGTGGATCCCATCCCCCTAACTGGACCATCTTGCCAAGTCTCAGTGGGAGAGGATGTGTCTATTCCTGCAGTGACTTGAAGGGACAGGATGGGCTTGGTTACCCAGGATGCACCTCACACTTCTCAGAGAAATAGAAGAGGGTAAAATGGAAAGAGAAGCTGTGTGAGATAGGGAATGGGAAAAGAGGGGAGGGCAGATTTGAGATGATAAGCAAATGAATAAATTTATTAATGAAACAAAAGTAAAACAGGAACACATGGAACTAAAACCAGAATACTACCTTTCTGATTAAATGGCACACTAAAAAATGGAAAATGGTATAATCAACTACACATCAAATAGAGGTTTAATATGCATATAAAGAACTCTTGGTTGAGTTGATATCTCCCTGCCCTCCACTGGAAGTCCCTCCTGGCTACAGGAGGTGACCACTTCAGTCTCCATATCCCCGAACAGTAGGAATATCAGCCAGGGTCATCCCTATAGATACCCTGAAGCCTCTCCTGTCCCAGATCTTCAGCTAATCCCAGAGATGACCCTGCCCTAATTTTCATCCCAGCCCTCTCTCGACCACCTCCCTACACCTGATCCCCATACCCATTCCTCTCTTCACTCTATATTCCATCCACTTACCTCTCTCCACTCACCTTTTTGTTTGTTTTTGTTTTTCCAGACAGGGTTTCTCTGTGTAGCCCTGGCTGTCCTGGAACTCACTCTGTAGACCAAGCTGGCCTTGAACTCAGAAATCTGCCTGCCTCTGCCTCCCTAGTGCTGGGATTAAAGGTGTGTGCTACCACCTCCCAGCTCCAATCACCTTTAATGACTATTTTGTTTCTCTTTTTGATTGAGATTCATGCAAATTACCTTGGGCCCACCCTATTATTTAGTTTCTTGGGACTGCAGAGTACAGCATGGGTATACTGTACTTTATGGCTAATGTCCACTTATAAGTGAATACATATCAAACATATTTCTGGGTCTGGGTTACCTCACTTAGAATGCTATTTTCTATTACCATCCATTTGCCTGTAAGTGTCATGATGTCCTCGTTTTTTAATAGTTGGGTAATATTTCATTGTGCAAATGAACTGCATTTTCTTTATCAAATCTATGGTTTTGGACATCTGTGTGGTTTTCAGTTTCTGGCTAAATGAATCAAGCTTCTATGAACATACCACAAGTGTCCTTGTGGTATGGTAGGAGATCTTTTGAGTATATGCCCAGGAATGGTATAGTTAGGTCTTGAGGTAGAACTATTCCCAGTTTTCTGTGGAATGGCCAAATTGATTTCTGCAATCCCATCAGCAATAAAGAAATATTCCCCTTGCTCCATAACCTGTCCAACATGTGCTGTCACTTCCTCTTCTATTAGATTTAGCATATTTGACTTTATGTTGATGTCCTTAATCCACCTGGTCTCGAGTTTTGTATAGGATGATGAATATGAAATTCTTTGCATTCTTCTGGATGCAAATATCCAGTTAATATAATCCCGTTTTTGAAGATGCTTTCATTTTCCATTGTATGGTTTTATTTTCTTTGTCAAAAATCAAATGTTTGTAGGTGTGTGGGTTTATTTCTGTATCTTTGATTATATTCTATTGATCAACCTCTCTTTTTCTGTACCATTGCCATGAAGTTTTTATTACTATTGCTCTGTAGTATGGCTTGAGATCAGGGATGGAGAATCCTTCAAAAGTTTTTTTATTGTTCAGGATTGTTTTAGATATCCTAGGCCTTTTGTTTTTCTATAGGAAGTTGAGAATTGCTCTTTCAAGGTCTATTAATAATTGTTTTGGAATTTTGATGGGGATTGTATTGAATTCATAGATTGCTTTGGATAAGATGTTCATTTTCACTATGTTAATCCTATCTCTCCATGAACATGGGAGACCTTTCTGTGTTCTGATATCTTCTTTAATTTCTTTCTTCAGGGACTTAAGTTCTTGTCAGATTTTTCACTTAATTGGTTAGAGTTATAATAAGATATTTTATATTAATAAGAATATTTATATTCATGACTATTATAAGGGGTATTGTTTCCCTAGTTTCTTTCTTAGTACATTTATCATTTGTATCATGGAGGGCTATTGATTTATTTGAGTTAATTTTGTGTCTAGACACTTTTCTTGAGTTGTTTATTAGCTGAAGGAGTTTTCTGGTAGGATTTTGGGGGTCGCTTATATGTAAACTATCATATCATCCATGAATACTTATATTTTCAATTCTTCATTTACAATTTTGGTCCTTTTGATGTCCTTGTCTTGTCTTATTGCTCTAGCTAGAACTTCAAGAAATATTGCATACATTAGGAGAGAGTGGGTAGCTTTGTCTTGCTTGTGGTTTTAGTTGGATTGATTTTCACCATTGTTTCTCTCCATTTAAATTGATGTTGGCTATTGGCTTGCTGTATATTGCTTTTATTATGTCTAGGTACTGCCTTGAATCCCTGATCTTTCCAAGACATTTAACGTAAAGGGGTGTTTGATTCGTTGAAAAGTTTTTCAACATCTAATGAGATGATCATATGATTATTTTTTTTCATTTTTTTGTATTTAGCTGACTACATTGTTTTATTTTTATTTAGTAAACCATCCTTGCCTCTCTGGGATAAAGCCTACTTGGCCATGATGAATGATATTTTTTATTCAGCTTGCGAGTATTTTACTGAACATTTTTGTATCAGTGTTCATAAGTGAAAGTTGTCTAAAGTTCTCTTTCTATATTGAGTCTCTTTGTGTTTTAAGTTTCAGGGAGACTATGGCCTCATAAAATGCGTTTTGCAATGTTTCTTGT
>NW_022196914.1:24532333-24544637 GCF_008632895.1 Mastomys coucha
TGCTTCCCAAGTGCTGGGATTAAAGGCGTGCGCCACCACGCCCGGCTTTCTTGTGTTTCTTTTTTGTGGGATAGCTTGACAGTTATTGACATTAGCTCTTCTTTGAAAGTCTGGTAGAATTCGTCAGTAAAATCGTCTGGTTCTGGTTTTTGTTTTTTGTTGTTTTGTTTTTGTTTTGTTTGTTTGTTTGTTTTTTGATTTTTGTTTTTTGTTTTGTTTTGTTTGGCTTAGAGACTTTAAATGACTGCTTCTATTTTCTTAGGGCTTATGGAGTGTTTAGATAATTTCCATAATCTTGACTTAACTTTGGTAAGTGGTATCAGCCTATAAAATCATCCATTTTACTTAGATTTTCCAGTTTTATAGAATACAGGCTTTGAAGTAAAGCCTAATAATTTTTTGACTATTTCCTTCTGTGTACCCCTCTTGGATGTGTTTACTTCTTTTGTTCTATAGCTTTCTTGTGTACTGTTAAGTTGCTAGTATGAGATTTCTCCAATTTTTTATGAAGTTATTTAGCGCTATGTATTTCCTACTTAGCACTGCTTTCATTGTGTCCCTTAAGTTCAGGTATGTTGTGCCTTCATTTTCATTGAATTCTAAAAAGTCTTTAATTTCTTTATGTCTTCCCTGACCAAGTGATCCTTCAATGGAGAGTTGTTAATTTTTCACGATTATGTGGGCTTTCTATTATTTCTGTTGTTGAAGTCTATCCTTAATGTATGGTGATCTGGTAAGATACAAGTAGTTATTTCATTCTTCTTGCATCTGTTGAGGTTTGCTTTGTTATTGTCAATTTTGAAGGTTCCATTAGGTGTTAAGAAGAAGGCAGTGCAGAACAGATTTGTTTAAAATATTGTATATATGTATGACATTCTCAGTTAATAAGTAAAATAAGTTAAAATTATATAAAATCATATTTACCACTATACATTACTGAAGTGTTCAATAACTAACTAAATAAGTAAATTTCTATTACAGAATTATGTCTTGCTATATAAATAAGGGAGTCAGCATTAGGAATTTGAGTGGCAGCATTATTGTAACAATAATGTGTAATCATAAGAAGAGATGTGCATTTTAAAAGGTATTGCTTGCATCTAGTAAATACTTCATTAAAAACTTACTTTGTATGGTTCTCCAAGTAGTTATAGCTATGATATCCTGAAAGCTCCTTCAGAAGCTCAATTTCCAAGTATGACAAATAAATTAGATATTTTTATTTCTTCTCTTTTCTCACCAGGTACTTAATTTAGCATGTAGAGGGAAAAAAATAACATTCAAACTGTAACACCAGAGAAGAAAAACTTATTAGAGTTTCTGTGGGAGATTTAGTATGACATTTTATCTGACAAAATGAAGGGAAATAAATGGCATTTGCAAGCCAAGGGTGGGATTAATGGCACTCAGGCATACATAGTACAGAGTACCAACATCTATGCCAATTATAGCACTGTCATCACTTTTGAGGCAACCAAATGTCTACATGAATAAGCAGATGATGGCACAGCCCAGATTTCACACTCCGACAGAATTAATCTTTGCAGCTCTAATATACTTACATTGAAATTATTTCTTCCTAATTTCTTAATAACTGTACTATTTTTGAAGCTTCTTCTCCCACTCAAATACAACATAATTTCTCTAGAATATCCTATGAAAGAATATATTTAGATTTGTACAAGAGAAATTATTTTTTCTAGATTTATAAATACAACATAGAAATATATTATGCTTATAAAGCTTTTAAATGTATGCACTTCCTCTGACTGGAGTTTTAAACTATATAGATCAATTTAAACTAAGTCAAATAAAAGAAACTTGTGTTTCAATATTGTTTGGGGAGATAAGCAAATGTTGAGTATATTTCTGAAAATGCCTTACGGAGCAGACAGGTATGTGATCTTCTTGGCAAGGCAGACTCAAAGAGGACCGGACAAAAGAGGCATCTGGAGGTGAGGACAGTAGTGCATGGAAATATTAACAGTTGCTTACTCTACATTTATTTATTTCTCCATCACTTGGGGAAGATTTTGTAAACATACACTCTCATGATGAAAAGCATTTGACAAGTACTGAGGAATGGGGTCATAGAAATTTAATAAAACATGTACTCTCAAGAAATTACGTGTTATGTTCCAGGACAATACAGCTGCCAAAAGTTAATTACGACACAGCATTGCTATGTTGCCTTCATTTACTCCTTCATTTATTTGTCTATTCATCCATTCAATAATTTATTTGGCTACCAATTATGAATGTTATTGTGTTTCAGTAGTTGCAATAGGTGGCTAAGACACAAATCTCAATGAGTCTCATTTCCTTAATCAAAGAAGAGAATAGCTCTAGAGATAAATAACTCAAATGAATTTAATTAAGGAGGTGAACAGAGGTGACTTGAGTTATTATAAACAAATATTCACCCCTCTTTCCAATAAAAGGATTATTCATCCCTAGCTACTGCCATAGCATTTGCACTGCTTCAGGTTAATGTAGATTTGTCTTCGAGATTGCCTGGTTTAATGGTGTGTGACAAGTTGCAATGAAAATAGTACCTAAGACACAATTTAAATTCTTGTTTTGTGTTTCCATTATGATACTTAGTTCATACTGCTTATAACAGAAAAGTAAGTTCAAATAGGAGAGCTTGAACTTTGGGCTTTTAAACAATGGTGGGGACTTTTGAAGTTGGACTGAATGTGTTTCTGCATTATGTTATAGCTATAAGTCTATGGAGGCTAGGGAGTTGAATATGGTGGTTTTAATACATATGGCTTCCATAGACTCTGTCAGGTGTTTGAATGTTTGGCTCATATGGAATGGCATTATTATGAGTTGTAGATATGTTGGAGGATGTGTATCACTAGGGGTTGGGCTTTGAGGTCCCAGAATCTCAAGTCAATCTCTTCCTACAGCCTGTATATCAAGATGTAGATCTCTTAGCAACACTTCTGTCTGCATGCTGTTATGTTTCCCTCTATGGTGAAAATTAACTGAACCGAAAGCCAGCCCAAGTGAAATGTTTTCCTTTATAAGAGTTTCCATGGTCATGGTGTCTCTTTACAGCAATAGAAACTCTATCTAAGACATGCCTTAAGAAAAGAGGTTGATAAGAGCCTTCTGGAAGTACTGGTGAAGGATGTATTTGGAAATGTAAGGGAAGTCTGGTGAGTTCCAAGTAAAAGGAGCTCCTGATAGATGAGACTAGAGAGGTAAGTGAGGTCATAACTTGTATGCTATTCTAAATAGCTGGCGTGCCTCAGCGCAGCCAGACATCCAACAGAAGGGTCTTAAAGAAAGAGTTTGGTAGTTTTGAAAATCATGGACAGTTTTAGTATTTAAAATCCTTTGAGTGCACAGTCACAAGCACATATATACACAGAAAGAGAAAGTAGAGAGAAAGGAAGGATAGTAGGAGGGAGAGACCATGATTGTGTGAGACTCTTCTGTGTTTGAAGGCTGTACTTCATAGAGCTGTTTGAAGACATTTTAAAATATAAACACAATCTGTGCAACATTGTTTTGGTTCAGGAAGAAACTGGCAACAGTTTAATTAAAAGCTGGTGTTAGAGAATTAAAGAGAATGCTCAGGAAATTTGAAGTAATTTGCAGTTCCTATGAATCACAGTAGGAAACAAGTCTAAAAGTTATGCAGATGGCTATTCTAATCATCTGGACAATTGCAGTAGCCATAAAGCTTGATGCAAAGGAGTGTGTACATGTGGAATGCTCAGTTAGGTGCTCTGACACATATTACTGATCATTTAACCAAGAAAATACACAATTAAAATTGGCACATTGATTGAAAAACACAATTCTGAATGAAATTTATCAAGACTGAGATTCTTGAAATTTGGAGGATTGAAAGTCCAACATTATGATATCAAGAGGTCTGATTTGAATGTCTGTTTGCCTCCAAGGTAGTGCTTTTTTGCCTCCTACCTCATGGGAAGGTGAGAAAACCAACTGTTCTATGTGAGACTTCTTTAGGAACCAAATCACAATCACACAGAAGATCCCACTTTCTAATATATATATTGACTAATATACACACATATATATATATATTTCTAATATATATATTGACAGCATCTGAATTTTGTTGGGAACACATGAAACCATAGCATATATCATCCAACAAAATTTAAAACAAAGATGCCGTATTCTAGTACAACCTAGTTGTGTCCAATTGGTGGCCTTTAACTTCATGTGTTCCAGGATATCTACGAATGTATCCCAAGACACTTATAACCAACAATGTCATATTGCAATGTCAAGCAGGTAGATACCATCTATGACAAGAAGATAATGTGGCACACAGTCAGAGTTAGCAAAAGTTTGGAATGTTTCAGATATTCCTCAGTGGAGAGGATCTGCTTAACTAAGAAGTTCAGGTTTAAACATTTTTTATACTCCCTGCTATCTTGGGCATGGCTTATAGCACACAGCATGTTTTGAGTGTCCTGCTCTAAAAGCTAAAAATGATTCCAGCAATTTTGCAGAACTACTTGAAGATTGAGTAGGAGAGGCTGCAGTCAGTTCTCCACACCATGTTTTTAGATTCTGCGTTTGTGAATCCCTCCAACAACAGATTAAAAATAGTTGAAAACAGTATGTGTTCTGAACCTACAGGAGCATTTTCTTGCTATTTCCTAAGCAGTATAACTAGAGCAAATATTGAATTAGCACTTATACTTTATCATGCATCACAGGGAGTCATAATGACATAAATAGTATAAGACAAAGCAGGGGTGGCCGGGCAGTGGTGTCGCACGCCTTTAATCCCAGCACTTGGGAGGCAGAGGCAGGTGGATTTCTGAGTTTGAGGCCAGCCTGGTCTACAGTTCCAGGACAGCTGGAGCTATAGAGACAAACCCTGTCTCAAAACACCAAAAAAAAAAAAAAAAAAAAAAAAAAAAAAAAAAAAAAAAAAGACAAAGCAGGGAAGCTATTGTTGACAATATATCTTATATAAGGGACATGAACATCTGAAGAATTCATTGTCTGTGAGTGGTCCTGAGGCCAATCCCACATATACTAAGGGCTGAATATTAAATAGACACATTATACTCTCAAATACAAGTGATGATTTAATAAATAATTTGCAATTTGATTTCTCATTGAAATCTGTAAATTAAACATAAACAATTAAGGATTGAAGTCAGTATAATTTGTGTTTTTTTCAATAAAAAATTCCTTAAATTACAGTTTAGATTATTAGTTATAGTAGACAAATATTCTGAGTAGTACATACTATGCAAAGAATTTGATGTTTTCATGGCAAGTACTCAAGTTACATAGTTATTCTAAAATTTCCTGATCCAATGAATATTAAGATGATGAAATAATACATGTAGTTAGATAATTTGAAAAATTATAAGTTGGTCCTATGGTCTGAAACTAAAAGTCAATCAGAGGATTTCAGTTATTGAGAAAAGTTTTATTAACTTTCCTTTCATGTCATTAAGTATGGTAAACCATTCAGATACTTTTCATATACCTCATCTATATTCATATTTATTCTCATGTATTATCAATGACTTTTGGATTAAATATGTGAAACACAGAACCTAGGCAATTTAAAAGAACATAGTCTTTGTGCTTTACAAAGATCTAACTATCTTTTTCGCTTCTCCTACTTAAGTTATGATAGCATATTTTTATGACCATCACCTATTTATCTTAGCCATAAGTATTTGGGAACTCTGCCTGCATACTCTGGGTGCTATGATGGGTGATTCTCTATGCAGTGATTTTTTTTTTAAGTTTCATTAATAGTCAGAACAACATTTCCTCCTGGGTGAAATCTATTTCATAGATTAATATCCATCCTTTCATCATTTAAATGGGATCCCTGTTTATGATGCTGCTTTGGTGCATCAATAGCCAGATAACACATACTTGCTTTTTTCCAAAGCAATGCAGTTATATTCTTCACACTGCCGCCTTTAATGAGCTGGCTGCAAGCCATCATCATCAATCCTGACATTTACACTCCTTTTATCCTGCACCAGAGCCTTGCAATGACATAATTGCTGCTTGTTGAATAAGAGATGATGCTACATACATTAGCCATGAAAAACCTAATTCATAATCCATTGGGCTTGACTGACCATTATCTAGAAGAAAAAGGTAAAAGTTTGCACAGTTTCAGAATCAATACTACTTCAAGATGAAGTATATGCTTAATATCTCACAACTTGGTGAAGATTGCAGAGTAGATTGAAATGCCTCAAAAACAGCCCTGACAGACATGTAGCTGTAATTTATTTCTTTAATATAGGAGCAGTTTGTCATGAGTGTCATAAAAATATGGGTTTGACTTTATTATTGTTTGCAGACTGCTCAGCATGAGTGAATTGTTTATTTCAACCAGAGAAAACAGAATTATTAAGTTATTTAACTTAACCATCATTGTATTCCTAAGAACTGTATTATAACTGGTCTATCTAAAGAGAATGCAAATAAAATTTTCAAAGAAATAACGAGTTCTGTCTCTAGCATATGCATGTTCCAAATATGTCATCCCAGGTGGTCACTCTGTTCTGCGTCCCACAGTATATGTTGTGACAGCTGGGTACAGACAGGCATTGTGAGCCTTTATGACCTATATGTAATTTAAATGGAAATTCACTCTGTAGCTTTCTACAAGAATCTCTTTAAGTACCCAGAAACAATCAAGAGAAAAAAATTATACACTTAAGTTACATTATAAATGCATCTTTCTCATTTTGATATGAGAAGAGTTTTAATTTCTAATAGGCTGGATTTAATAACAAATTTTTCATAAATTTCTGGAAAAATCAACATTCATCCAGAGACATTGTAAGTTAATAAAAACTACCACAAAACATTGCTTTGCATAGTGTGATTGAGAACTTACACACGTGTATTATTTTGATCTATGGTTATATGGATCTCCAAAGCTCCTGAAAATTTTGAAAATTTCTCATATTAACTGTGTACTTAAAATCATTTTTCTGTATTATGAACTAGGGAAGTATATATCTGTTAAAGTAGCAGGTAATTTTGTTTTTTCCAGTTACTGTCAATGAACTTATATTTCAATGGATTTTTTTTTTAATATTTCATTTTTTACTTATTCACTTTACATCCCACTCACTGCCCCCCTCCAGGTCCACAATCCTTCCCCTCTGACCCCTACCCTTCTCCTCTGGATAGATGGGGGTCCCCCTGATTATCATCACACCCTGGCACTTCAAGTCTCTTTGAGGTAGGTACTTCCTCTTCCACCTAGGCCAGACAAGGCAGCCCACCTAGTAGAACACATCCCACATGCAGGCAACAGCGTTTGGGATAGCCCTGTTAGAGTTGTTCAGGATGCCATATGAGGGTCAAAGTAACACATCTGCTACATATGAGCAAAGAGGCCTAGGTCCAGCTTGTATACTTTCTTTGGTTGGTGGTTCAGAGTCTGAGAGCCCCACAGGTCCAGGTTAGTTGACTCTGTTGGTCTTCCTGTGGAGTTCCTCTATCCCTTTCAGGACCTGCAATCCTTCCTCCTATTCTTCTGTAAGAATCCTCAAGCTCCATCCACTGTTTGCATATGGATGTCTGTATCTGTCTGAGTTAGCTGCTGGGTGGAACTTCTCAGTAGACTGCATGCTTCTTTTTTTTTTTTAATTTGTAAATTTTTAAAATTTTTATTAGATAATTTCTTTATTTACATGTAAATTTCTCCCTTCCCAGTTTCCCCTCTAAAAAACAAAGAAACAAACAAAAACAACAAAAACAAACCCCAGTTGGCTCCCCACTCCCAATGCCTGGCACCCCACCCTCTCCTGCTTATTGGCCCTGGAATTCCCCCACACTGGGGCACAGAACCTTCACAGGGCAGAGGTCCTCTCCTCCCACTGACGATAGAATTTGCAATCCTCTACTATACACATGCTGCCAGAACTATCAGTCCCACCTTGTGCAGACCTTGGTTGGTGGTTGAGACTCTGGGAGCTCTGAGGGTACTAGTTAGTTCATATTGTTGTTCGTCCTAAGGGGCTGCAAACCCCTCAGCTCCATTGGTCCTTTCTCTAACTCCTTCACTGGGGACCCTGTACTCAAATCAATAGATGTCTGTGAGCCTCTACATCTGTATTAGTCAGGTACTGTCAGAGTCTCTCAGGAGATAACCATATTTAGGCTGGCTTGTCTTTCCTTCAGTCTCTGCTCCATAGTTAATTTCTGCCACTCCTTCCATGAGTACTTGGTTCCCCCTTTTAAGAAGGAATGAAATGTCCACCTTTTGGTCTTCCTTCTCCTTGAGTTCCTTGTGGTTTGTGGGTTGTTCTTCCTGTATTCCAAACTTCTGGGCTAATAACCACTTATCAGAGAGTGCATACTGTGTTTGTTCTTTTGTGATTGGGTTACCTCACTCAGGATGATATTCTCCAGATCCATCCTCAATGGATTAATTTAATGCTAAATATTTAACAAGTTATAGGAAGCATTTTGTCACAAGGGTGGATCCAAATATTTTAATAAACATAATCCTTGAATTATTCAAAGATTCAATGTGATATAGCCTTTTCATTGGTGTTTATAGGTAGAGATAAAGGGGGAAATGGGATATTTCAAGATCGACTTATGGATAGAACCTCAGCTTAGTAAATTCACCAATATCACCTGAACATGCAGTCACAGAACATAATCTATAGAATGGTGTGAGCACAGGACTCCAATGGAAAAATTAGGGGAAGGACTGAAGGTTCTGAAGGGGTTTGCAGCCCCATAGGAAGAACAACAATATCTAACCAGACCCCCCAGAGCTCCCACCTAACCACAGAGTACACATGAAGGGACCCCTGACTCCAGCTACATTTGTAGTAAAGGATTATCTTATCTGGCATCAATGGGAGAAGGGGCCCTTGGTCCTGTGATGGTTCAATGCCCCAGAGTACGGGGATGCTACGGTGGTGAGGCAGGAATGGGTGGGTAAGCAGGGGCGAGAGAGGATGGGATAGGATAGGGGTTTTGAGGAAGGGAAACTGGGAAGGGGGCCAACACTCGGAATGTAAATAAAGAAAATAACCAATAAAATATTTTAATTCATTAATTAGCTAATTAATTAATTATTTTTTTACACTCCATATTTTATCCCCCTCTCCATCCTCTGACTGTTCCAGATCCCATACCTCTTCCTTACACCCTTTTCTCCATGTGGATGTCCCCATGCTGACCAACTTCCTAGGGCCTCCAGTCTCTCGAGGGTTAGGTGTCTCATCTCTGAATGAACACAGACCCGTCAGTCTTCTGTATGTGTGTTGGGGGCCTCATATCAGCTGGTGTATGCTGCCTGTTTGGTGATCCAATAATTGAGAGATCTCAAGGATCCAGATTAATTGAGACCTCTTGTCCTCCTACAGGATCACCCTTCTCCTCAGCTTCTTTCAGCCTTCCCTAACTCAACAACAGGGGTCAGCTGTTGCTTCTGCCCATTGGTTGGGTGCAAATATCTGCATCTGACTCTTTCAGCTGCTTTTTGAGTCTTCTGGAGTGTGGTCATACTAGGTCCCTTTTTGTGAGTGCTCCACAGCCTCAGTAACAGGCCTTGGAATCTCTCCTTGAACTGGATTCGACTTTAGGCCTGTCTTTGGACCCTCTTTTCCTCAGGCTCCTCTCCATTTCCATCCCTGTACTTCTTTCAGATAGCAGCAATTATGGGTCAGAGTTGTGACTAGGGGCTGGCAACTCCATCTCTCATTTGATGCCCTGTCTTCCTGCTGGAGGTGGGCTCTGTAAGTTCCCTCTCCCTACTGTTGGGCATTTCACCTAAGGTCCCTCCCTTTTTGAGTCCTTAGTGTCCCTCACTTTCCAGGTCTCTGGTGCATTCTGGAGGATCCCCCCCAACCTCCTATTCTCAAGGTTGCCTGTTTCCATTCTTTCTGCTGGTCTTCAGGACTTCAGTCCTTTTCCCTCATCCAATGCCAGATCAGGTTCCCCTCTCCCTCTATTCCCCACCCAGGCCCCTCCCCACACTCCACTAGTGATTGCTTTCTTTTCCCTTCCAAGTGGGAGTGAGGCATCCTCACTTGGGCACTTCAGCTCTTTGATCTTTTTGAGTTCTGTATCTTGGGTATTCTGTACTACCCCCCCCTTTGGTTGATATACACTCATGAATACATACAATGCATGTCTTTTTGGATCTGAGTTACCTCACTCAGGATAATATTTTCTAGTTGCATCCATTTGCCTGCAAAACTAGAAGCTGGCAGTTCCTCAGAAAATTGGAGTTAGTATTACCTGAATACCCAGCTATACCACTCCTGGGCATTTACCCAAAAGATGCTCCAACATATTTCAAGGACACATGCTCTATTATTTTCACAGCAGCCTTATTTATAATAGCCAGAAACTGGGAAACACCCAGATGTTCCATAACAGAAGAATGGATACAGAAAATGTAGTACACAATGGAATACTACTCAGCTATTAAGAACGAAGACATCCTGAGTTTTGCAGGCAAATGGATGGAACTAGAAAATACCATCCAATAAAAATATTTTAAAAAGAGAAAATATCTGAACCTTTGCAATTCCCTTGCTTTCAGGCCACTCTAAAGCACGCATCATTGCTCCAGTGTACTAAATGGTTGTGATCCTCTACCCTATTGTAGACTGCAAAGACTACTGCCAAATAAGAATGACTGGACCAGATAAGACCATGAGACAAAATGAACCTTTTATCCTCATAAGTTAACTTAAGATTTTTTTAATGTTATTTAGTTTTGTTTTCAAAGTGATGAGGAAGAGAAAGTGTGTACCATGCTGTTTTGTAACTATATTGATAATTCTGCTTAATTTCACTCTCCGTGTGATATTTTTGTCATTAATATTTAGAGTTCTTATATGTTGCTATGAAAGGAAATTATAACTATTATATTTATCTCAAGAGATGTTTTAATTACTAAGAGAAGGTTTTTAAAATTCAAACCCAAATGTCCTTGATCCTAAATACTGCACATATAGGATAGGTCTAGAGTATAGAGAGATTGCTGCAATACACAGATAGCACAGCCATTTATATACCAGGGGTGATTAACAAAAATTCAAAATCAATTTAAAACTTCTGAGGAAGCTTAATGATCTTTAGAAACATTTCATGGCTAGTTGACTGTTATTATGTTGGACAATAAATTTTATTTTCAGTAATCAGTTGAATTGTTTGTGTTGATTTGACATTCATGCCGAGTAATCTGTGTGTAAAATATAATTCAGAAATCTCACAAAGGTGAGCTCATCTTGTGGAGAGGGGTTCTTCCTTAATTATTTCTGCATATAATATAAATGGTTCAGAGTTGCTGCTTAAAGACCAAAATGTCAGAGTCTTTTTGGACATGTAATACATAAAATATTGGAAAATAAAAGCACTAAAATTTTTGGCCATTGTTTGTCCCTAATCTTTACATATAAAATTACTTTTTCATCAGAAAATAATCTATGATTTTTTTAAAAAAAAGAATAAAGTAACCTAAATACTGCAGGTAAAATATAGAAAAGGCAAACCTTTCTTTTTACAGCATATACTTTTCTAATTAAATCTCTATTATATATAATTTAGTCTTTAATTAAACCTCTACAAACTGTGTTATGTCAGCCTTGAAAGTGAACATGTGTTTGTATCAGGCAAAACAGGGGCAGACATGTTGAGCTTTCATAAAAAACAAGTCTGGAAATATAGTGGCTTAGATGTGTAGGTGATACTTTGAGCTCATGACAGTCTCAGCTGGGCAAATATTTCCTGTGTAAAATTGGGATTAATTGTAGCTGAAGTAAGTGTTTTCCTGATGGGAAGAAAGAAATAGATCTGAGGAAGAGAGAGGAAGAATGAGAGGAAGAAAAATATGTTACACACACACACACACACACACACACACACACACACAACTCAGTTTCCATACAGTATGATACATTTTCTATTTTTTATTAGACATTTTCTCTTTTCCCAGGTTCCACTCCAAAAAAAAAAATAAAATAAAAAAATAAAAAATAAAGAAATAAAAATAAAATAAAATAAGAAAGAAAATAAAATGAACAAAACAAAACAAAACAAAACAATCCCCTGGTCCTTCCTTCTTCCCCCTGATCACCATCCCACCTCCTCCTGCTTACTGGCCCTGGCTTTCCCCTACACTGGAGCATAGAACCTTCACACGGCCAAGGTCATCTGCTCCTTTTGATGAAGGGCTTGGCCATCCTCTGCTATAGTCATGCTGCTGCTGATGGATCTATGAGTCCCACCATGTGTACTCTTTGGTTGGTGGTTTAGTCCCTGGGAGCTCTGAGGATAC
>NW_022196914.1:24545451-24565653 GCF_008632895.1 Mastomys coucha
GCAGCTGGGGTTTGTTTTTGTTGTTTTTGTTTGTTTCTTTGTTATTTAGAGGGGAAACTGGGAAGGGAAAAATTTACATGTAAATAAAGAAAATATCTAATAAAATATAATAATAAAAAAAAAACCTGCAAGGTATTGTTACAGTGACAGGCAGGTAGATCAATGGAATAAATTTGAAGACCCAGAAATGAACCCACAAACCTATGGCCATTTGATCTTTGACAAAGGAGCTAAAACCATCCAGTGGAAAAAAGACAGCATTTTCAACAAATGGTGCTGGCTCAACTGGTGGTTAGCGTGTAGAAGAAGGCTAATTGATCCATTCTTATCTCCTTGTACAAAGCTCGAGTCCAAGTGGATCAAGGACCTCCACATAAAATCAGATACACTGAAACTAATAGAAAAGAAAATGAGAAAGAGCCTCGGGCACATAGACATAGGGGAAATATTCCTGAACAGAACACCAATGGCTTATGCTCTTAGATCAAGAATCAACAAATGGAACTTCATAAAATTGCAAAGCTTCTGTAAGGCAAAAGACACTGTCAATAGGACAAATTGCAACCGACAAATTTGGAAAAGATCTTTACCAATCCTATATCTGATAGAGGGCTAATATCCAATATATACAAAGAACTCAAGAAGTTAGACTCCAGAGAAACAAATAACCTTATTAAAAATGGAGTACAGAGCTAAACAAAGAATTCTCAACTGAGAAATACTGAATGTCTGAGAAGCACCTAAAGAAATGTTCAACATCCTTAGTCATCAGGAAACACATATCAAAACAACCATGAGTATGGTACGTTTTCATTGTTCTATGAGATTAAGGTCAAATCTTTGCATGACTATCTCTCATGGGGGGTCATATTTCTTTTTTCTTTTGAAGTCTCTATGGAATTGTAGCACCTTCTGATGTCAACTGCAAATTCAAATTATGAAGCTGAAACTAAACAGAGTTCTTGCCTACCATGTCAGTATCAGAAGGTTCAAGGCAGAAGGACTGTTGATTGAGGTAAGCATAGCTACATAATATAAATTCTAGACCAGGCTGGGGAACAGAAGATGACCTTATCTCAATGTCTCCCTTGTTCTCCAGGCAGCAGATATGCTCATATCTACAGACAAATGACTTAAAAATCTGTTGATAAGTTTTCATATATCCAAAATTCCTAGATTTTTATTGTATTGACATACAAATTTCATAGTCTCCCTTTTCTTGATTCTCTATTTCCCATTCTTCCTGTTCTGTAATACTACTAGCCTTTTGAACTTTGAAGTTCATTCACTTCACTGAAGCATAAATCTTGTTGATCTGTACACCACAAGGAATGTCTCTAAATTTTCAACTAAGTGTGCTATGTGCAAAGTGAAGACAAATATCACAAAAAAAAAGCATGTGGAAAACTCAGTTTCTCTTAGTAGAATAACTGTAAATTTCACAGGGATTTCTATATTTTCCCAACAGTTTGTATAACCAGAATTTGACATTAAGATACTGACCTGGGTGTCTCATAAAGAACGAGCAAGGTGATTAATGTGTTCTGGTCTTCATTCAGACTTGATGTTTTAGAAACTGAGTACAATGAGTACTTCATTGTTTCCTTTGTGTGCTAGACTGATTGAAATAGCCATTTTTTTTTAATGAAGAAATTTTGTTTCTTCTTGCATCATCTGCCTTTTTGTCTTACTTTATAGAAACAGGTTATGCATTTAGTTGGTCATAAAGTGTCATTCATTTAGTAATTCCTAGATCATGAAACCATAATAACAAGTAAGTATTGTAAATATAACCTTTACAAATCTACGCATCATTGTATTGTCTGCTTACATGTTGAAACACTTTCAGCCTTGAGGCCTTTTTTATTAAACTGCCAATTATTTTCTAGTATTCTGCAGGAAATAAAACACAACAATTGATAGCAATTGACAAGTTATATTACCAGGGCTTCTCCTGGGTTAAGACACTCTAAAAAAATACTGTACATGGCAGGAACACTGGATACCTAAGTTTAGACTCATGGTATCCAACACCTTAGAGGAAGAAGGATTCAGGATGGTGTCCCTGTACCATGAATGAGATCTGTGCTCAGAAGGACTGAGACCGAGTCAGTAACCTTACTTGTGGCTTAAAGAGAAGTATAAGACCAGAAGCAATGAGCAGTATGCTCAATTCAGTCTTTAGTTCTTTCATTATATATTAGATACTTTTTCAGAACAGTAATAGACATGATTTATTTGATTTTTAATATACTTGATTTAGAATATAATGATAGATGTGAAGGTGAGATGTTTCAAAAAGCCACATAATATTCATGTCAACATTTTTATTATTAAATATAATATTTTTAATTCTTTGAAAATTTATGCATGCATACAATTCATACAATTCGCCCCTTCTGCTCCCCCTATCACTACAAAATTCATTCTTTACCCTCTATCTTCTCAATTTTTTCTCTGCTTTATATTCTGAACATGGAAGAACTTTTATACTCATGAACTTACAACAGCCATGTTTTCCTGTACAAGACAAGTGTACGATCAAGCCAATCAATAGTCCAGAATGTTGAAGGACTCACTAGCTCAGATACCTTGGTGAGCAGCTAATGACCATTGATAGCATTTAGGGGAGGAAGGATCAATTTTCATTAAAGATGAGATATATGGTATATTGATCATGTTCCAGTGGATGTCACCACATCCGGAGTATGTGGACAACAGTAGTTGGATAGTGAGCTATAAAAGGAGTCAATGTTACTTTTTTTCACTTTATCCTGGTGGTACTAGGGTCCCACATTATTACACAGTGCAAAGCACAAGTTTCTTCTGGAAGGCCATCATTCAAGGGGGTAAGCTGAGTTTGTTATAGAAAATACCCATGTAGCCACTTTCCTGTTTGCAGGTTATGTATAATTTCCTCCATGAGATAAGTCACTGAATTACCAAAACTCCTTCTCTGGAAACATTAGCAATTTCATTCGCGATTATTTGTTAAGTGTTCATCTCTCTTAACTGGCTGCTTCCGTAAAAAGATATAAATTAAACAGCTGTTTGTTTTTATGTCTTAGTGTCATGACAAATTTTTTAATGGCAGGCTTATCATACATTTCTAGGTGGGAACCGGAAAGAACTTTAGTATGTGCTTTTCTGTTTTGTTCTCAGTGATGAATATCTTGACATTTTCTAGTTAGCCAAACAGAAATATGCTTGGACGCTGAATGTGAACATATGATGTCTACAGTTTGACAATGAGCCTATGTGATGTCTAGTGTAATAATTGATCTGTATGATGTCTACATTGTAACAATGAGCTTATGAGTTGTTTATAGTGTAACAATGAACCTATGTGATATCTACAGTACAACAACAAATTATTTACTCTCTACTGTGTAACAATTAGCCTGTGTAATGTCTATAGTGTAGCAATGAGCCTTAGAAATCTTGTCAAAATTCCTTAACTCAGATGCAAGCACATAGTACTCAGTATAAGAAACACACAGACAATTAAGGGCTCTTCCAAATTGCTGGTAATAGCCAGGCTCAGGTGGGAATGTTAAAGATTAAGGAGAGCAACTACGCAAAGTACATATGAAGTCAGAAGGATTGACACAGCAAGCACAGAGATTACATGGGTCTGTACCACACTCTGCATACATTACAGCTTTGAGCTTAGTACTTCTGTTGGACTCCTGAATGTGAGACGTGAATCTCAGAATCTCATGCCTGCTCTTGGGGCTCCTTTCCTCCTGTTGGTTTGCTCTATCCAACTTCTACATGATAATTTTTCTTCATCATATATTTTGTTTTGTCATAAATGATTATTATCTTTTACAAGTCTGTTCTTTTCTAACGAAAGACAGAAGGAGAGTACCCCTGAGAGTGAGGGAAGGTGGGAATAACTGGGAGAAGTAGAGGAAGGGGAAACTATAATTAAGATATATTGTATGACAAAAGAATATATTTTTTTTAAAAAAAAATTTTATTAGATATTTTCTTTATTTACATTTCAAATGATATCTCTTTTCCCAGTTTCCCCTCTCACCCTGCACACCAACCCACCCTCTCCCACTTCCTGGCCCTGGTATTCCCCTACACTAGGGCATAGAAGCTTCATAGAATCTTTCCTCCCATTGACCGACTAGGTTATCCTCTGCTATACATATGCTGCTGGATCTATGAGTCCCACCATGTGTACTCTTTGGTTGGTGGTTTAGTCCCTGGGAGCTCTGAGGATACTAGTTAGATCATATTGTTGTTCCTCCTAAGGGACTGCAAACCCTTCAGCTCCTTGGGTCCTTTCTCTAGCTCCTTCATTGGGGACCCTGTGCTCAGCCCAATGAATGGCTGTGAGCCTCTACTTATGTATTAGTAGGGCACTGGCAGAGCCTCTCAGGAGTCAGATATATCAGGCTCCTGTCAGCCAGCACTTGCTGGCATCCGCAATAGTGTCTGGGTTTGATGATTGAATATGGGAAGGATTCCCAGGTGGAGCAGTCTCTGGATTGTCCTTCCTTCGGTCTCTGCTCCACAGTTTGTCTCTGCAACTCAATAAAAGGAAAAGTCTAATCTACCAATTTAAAGTATTTTCCTTGAGCTTCATTTTTGTCCTTTAATTATTTAATGAGGTGAAGTATGACATGTGACATGTGATATTCTTCTTGAGATGAAAGAGGATCCCCAAAGCATTTAACTTATTTGAAGTCTTTCAATGATATGAGAATCTTCAGCTGTTTTACCCAGATGTGTTGGAAGGGGCTCATACAGGGGGAGGGAATTCTTCAGTATTAGATCTTTTTGTCAAAGATCAGCTGTTTTAGTGGCTGATTGAACACTTGCTGACATTAATCTTAGATTTTCTTATGCTTCTCATTCTAAAGGACACCTATTCCATGTGGATTTTAAGCTTTTCCAGTATGTTCAAACTGTAACAGATATTAAATAAGTGTACCTAGTCAATCATCTTGTAAGAGTGCAAGAGAGATTCTTTTCATTACACTGTAAGTTATATTTACATGTGTATGTATGTGCTTCATGCATGAGAGTGCCTATGGACTCTAGAAAAGAGTGTCATATCACCTGAAGCTGCAATTATACTCTGTTGTAAGCTTCGATGTGTGGATGCTGATACTCAAACTTTGATCCTCTGTAAGAGTAGCAAGAGCTCCTATCCTCTGAGCCACTTCTAAAAAAAAGTTTTAAGGGTGTGAAAAGTAGTGCATCATGTGAATCCTGGCGATTGTAGAAGGATTGTGTCAACTTGAAACAACTTGGAATTATCACAGAGAAAGGAGCCTCCCTTGAGGAAATGCCTCCATGAGATTCAGCTGTAATGCATTTTTCTCAATTAGTGATCAAGGTGGGAGGGCCCAGCCCATTGTAGGTAGGGCCATCCCTGGGCTGGTAGTCCCTGATTCTATAAGAAAGCAAGATGATAAGCCAGGGGAAGCAAGCCAGTAAGCAGCACCCTCCATGGCTTCTGTATCAAATTACTGCCCTGGATGAGTTCTTGTCCTGACTTCTTTTGGTGATGAACAGCAATGTGATGGTATGAGCTAAATAAACCCTTTCCTCCTCAACTTGCTTCTAGGTCATGATGCTTTCTTTGTATAGGAATAGAAACCCTGACTAAGACACAAGTACAACACACACACACACACACACACACACACACACACACACACACCCCACACATAAACAACCATATACATACCACATGCACACAGAAACATCATATACATACTATACATACTCACACTACACATAGACACTCATGCATATACACAAACATACACATATATAGAACATAGAAGGTTTTAGGTGAAGAAAAGCTTAAATCCAGGTATGGTGGTACATGTCTTTAATTCCAGCATTCAGGAGATAGAGCCATGCAGATCTCTGAGTTCAAGGTCAGTTTACAGAGGAAATTCCATGACATCAGACCTTAGGCATTAATTAAAGGAGTTAGAAGAGAAAGCTTGTAATAGAATAAGGAGGGCCATTTTCCAGCACCATCAAGCAGCAGAACTCCACAGTATTGTAAAGCCATGTGTCTCTGGCTTTACAGTCAATGGGAGAAGGAGACAACTGATGCTGGTTAGCTGTAGCTAAGAAATTATCACTGATTAAGAAGAGATCAGCATCACGGAAGTGAAATCTTCTGGGAATCACAAAGAAGTTGTGTTCCAGAGATAGCCAAGGTTGTACCCCTTGTTACAGCTGTACTTGGTAATGTGTAAGAGTCACCCAGCTAATATTGGTTTTGATGGCATGAAGAGTTGATGAAGAGAAGCTGAGGCTTGGCACTGTGAGAGGCCATGGAAGGCCATTGGTCAAAGTGTAGCCTCAGCTGTAGTTGACAGCCCAGTACTGAAGGGGTCACACAAAGTAGTTAGGTACCATGAAGAGAGCCTGGGAGAAGCTCATGGTGAAGCCTAGTTACTGCAGAAGATCCCAGTGTGTTGGAGATGCAAGTACCACAGGATGGTCATTAAGAACAGCAGCAAGAGTGAAGTGGATCAACCTGAATTTAGAGTGCTACAGAGGGCAGAGCTGGAGAGGTGACATCAGCTCTTTTGAGTAGCCCAGAAGATCATATGTGCATCCCAGACATTGAAAAATGCTGGATCATTGAAGGTGACTTGGAAACATCAAGATGTTTGAGATGCCAGAGCCCTGGGCTATCTGCTGAGGAAAGCTGGTAACAGGGAGTGGGACCAGCCCAGGAAAAAGAAGTTTGGTTGCATCTGAAGAATGCTTTGACATCAGACATGGAGATGCAGAGTTTGAAGCTTGCCCAGCTTGTTTCCTGTCTTGCTTTGTGGATTACAGTTAAGTGATTGGATGAATATTAGAAAAGATCTTAAATTTTGCTGAGACTTAACATTGTTGAGACTGCTATAGATTATCGGGACTTTGGAAGTTGGACTAAATGTATTATTATTGTTCTATAGGTAGGTATGCCCCCCATAGACTCATATATTTGAACAAACCTATGGGGCTAGGGAGTGGAATGTGATGGTTTGTATATACTTTTTCCAGGGGAGTGGCACTATTAGGGGGTATATCCTTGCTAGAGGAAGTGTGATATTGTGGGTGTGGGGTTTAATACATTCATCCTAGCTACCTTCAAGTAAGTCTTCTCCTAGCTGCCTTCAGATGAAGATGTAGAATTCTCAGCTCCTCCTGCACCATGCCTGCCTGGATCTTGCCATGCTCCCTCCTTGATGATAATGGACTAAAACTGTGAACCGGTAAGCCAGTCCCAATGAAATGTTGTCCTTATAAGAGTTGCCTTGTTCATGGAATCTGTTCACAGCAGTAAAACCCTAAGACAGCATCTGTGTGAATTATCAGGGGGCTGTTTTGTGCCTCTATTTCACTGATCAACACTTCTGATTTTGTGCTAGCAGTGTGCTGTTTATGTTTCTATTCCTTTTCATCATAACATGAAACCAGGCATGGTACTAATTTCAGCAGAATTCTCTTTTTTTATCATTAATCAGCTATTCAGAATCTTCTGTGCTTCCATAAGAATTTTAAGATTGATTTCCAGGGGGCTGGAGAGATGGCTCAGCAGTTAAGAGTGCCGAATGCTCTTGCAAAAGTTGTGAGTTCAAATCCCAGCAACCACATGATTGCTCACAACCATCTGTGATGGGATCTGATGCCCTCTTCAGGGGTGTCTGAAGACAGCTACAGTGTACTTATGTATAATTAATAAATAAATCTTTGAAAAAATGATTGATTTCCTCTCTATTGATAAAGAAAGTCACTTGAATTTGCAAAAGATTTATTTATTCTTATTTATGTGTATGAATATTTCCCTGAATGTGGATATGCGTCCCATCTGCATATCCTATGCTACCAGAGAGAAGAAGAGATCAGCAGAACCCCTGTTACTCAAGTTATAGAAGGTATTCATCTACCACGTATGCTCTGGGAACTAAACCCAGGTGCTGTGTAAGAACATTCAGTGTTCTAAACTGCCTACATTTCTCTCTACCCTCATCACAAGATTTTTGTTTTAGAATTACAGTGAATCTGTTGATTGCTTTTAGAAGAATAGTCATTATTAGAAGATTAATTCTTCTACTCCAAGTGCCTGGGGGGTCTTCCCTATCTTCTAGTGCCCTCCTCAATAATCCCTTTTAAGCTTTATTCTAAATATTTTTGAAGCTGTACTGAATATATTTCTTTTGGAAAATTCTTTCTCAGTATGTATGGGCATTGCTCAACTTATTAATTGAAATTTGATTAGATTTAGATAAGATGATATCTGTAAATGTATCAGCATCAACATTTTCCTCATGTTCAGTTTTGTGTGACTGGGGTGAGAATACTTAATGTGATATCTATTATCTTAGCAAGGGGACAACTTTGAGGTGTTACCTGCAGGCACTATGAATTATAGAAGACTACCAGATTTTTCATCTCACTCCCATGACAGTCATACCTTCTGAAAACCTGCTCTTGATTTTCCTCTAGCCTTTATAGATCTCTGAAAGAGACAGTATTTTAAATCTCTTTTATTAGTGGCATGATATTGTGTTTGACTTTATAGGACTGGTGATTTATTTATTTGTTTATTTATCACAATCAAAATATAAAAAGCATGATAAGGAGAAAGTAGATCCTTTGTACATTGCTAGTTATAATGTACAAAGGCAGCTATTTCACTTTGGGATACATTATGAAAGTTCTTCAGAAAACTAGATGTAGAATATGATAGGACAGCTCTTCTCTCAAACATTTAGCCAGAAGAATCAAAGTCAAGAATTTAAAGAAATACCTGCTTTTACATGTTCCCTGTAACAATCATTATTCACAAATACAAGGTAAGGGAAACTTAATCTCCTTTAACACATGTGTAGATAAATAAGAATATGTTGTATTAAACAGAAGGGGGTGCTCTTGAGGATAGCAGAAGGCCCCCTCTGTGACTCCACGACATTTTAACAGGTTAAATTTGTTATCACAACATATGAATGGGAATGCTAATTTTCAAGAGACATATTCACTTGTTGACACTGGTCTATTTGTAATTTTTATGTAGAATTTTTATTACGTCCACTTATGTAGACAGGGCATGATTAATATTTTGTGCTCAGTGTTTGTAAAGAACTTTTCTCTGCACTTGTACCAAGGCAAAAGATGTAGAATGGATCTTAACTTCTCTGTTGAAAGTGCTGTAATTTTAGATACAAATTGAAAATAGTTAACAGTATAAATATACCTGAACATTTTGCTTTGAAGATAGTTTAAGATGTTCTTTTTGAGACAAGGGGAGAAAAAGGAGCTAGGTTAAGAAAATGAAATAAAAAACCTACAATTAAATGGAATTATAGGTAATCCTGTATATAATCATCTTGCTGAAAATTGCAGGGTCTCTTTATCTTGTGTAAAGACTTGTTTTCACAGAAGTGTTTCTCCAACGTTATTTTGGTGTATGAGACGCTGCACAGTAGCTAAATGATGCAGAATTAAGGGGATCACATGTGTGTAGTTCTAAAAAAATATGCATTTGCCTGAATTATTTGGTAAGGGAGAATGAAATATTTGTAAAATTCTGCTTTCAAATCATTTGATTTAGAAAGTTTGAGCCTTGTCTTGAGTGGCTGGCCTGTCTCCAACCCTCAAACTTCTATTTTATATGAAGGTCTGACTATAGAAATTGAAGTTAATTTTTTTGGGGGGTTAGTATAATAATTGTAGCATACTTCCAAAAGGCCAATAATTCTGACTTTTGGAACAAAATTGGTCATTTCTACATATTTCCATGTGAAATATTTTATAGTATGGAAGTTGTGATTTAACTCTGCACTTGTTTTGAACAGAAAGTGTACAAGCTCATTTTCTTGTGCAAACATGGGTAGGTAGTTTGTAAAGATTTCCAGGGTAACTGTGAGCCTCTCCTGCTCATTTGTATCTTTGCCATCACAAAGTTCTTATTACTGAGAATATTTTATATTTGATACTGTTTAAGTAACCATGGAATCTAATAATGTTTAACTTACAACTTAACGACATCAGGCAACTTTCTAAACAAGTTATTTAGGGTTGAAAAGGCTAACCCAGGGTGCTTTCACAAGGACTTTTTGATGTCTAGCCAACTATCTTTCTTCTGCTTTCTCATATTTTATTGATACCATATTGGCTGTTACCCCCAGGTAACCAAAGTGCTTCACTGCTAACTATGTGAAGAGGAAGCATGGAGCTTAATTCTTAACAATTGCACATGCACAATATAGTCCTTGAGTTAAACAAAGAGCTACTTGAATAAATAGATAGAGACATTCTTATTCAATTTTCTGAACTAAATATGAGGTGATCAGGTTTTAGCAGCTGCCAGAAAGGGCACTTGGAATTTTATGTCATGATGGAGACTGTGTGCAGCTGGAGCACTCTGTTGTGAGTGCAGGGCTTCTTTGGAGAGTTGAACCTATATTTCTTTCCCATTACTGAGAAATCCTGTGAAGTCTTAATAACTCCTATTAAGTAAATTCTATTCATGGTTATGTGGGATGAATTCTGTGTCTGTGTAAGTAGGGCATCCCTTCACTTGGAAACCAAGAACAAATGAAGACTGGAGATCAAACTCATGAGCCAGAGTCCAAAGCACTGAGAGCAAATCCAAATTGTTCACTGGGGCAAGGTGGTGGCCCTACATTTAGATGTACTCCTCTTTCTAGCTCACAATGACTTGCTTACTACTCTAGTACTCAGCTCTTCACACACTCTGTGTTCTGCATTATGGGGAAATTCGAGTTACAGAAGCATAGATGTCCAATTTTCTATCCCCACTGCTCACCTTATACTGCTTAGTTGCCTTATCTTTTCTTTGAATTTCTAGCATTTTCCAAGATAAGATACTTCTCCATAGATTCAGTCTTTGGACACACACACACACACAGACACAAACCACATGTCATCACCATAGTTACAGTGGCCTTTTGCAAGCACACATCACTGTAATTATAGTGGTTTCATGTACAGAAACTAATCACTGTGGTTACAGTGGTTCTATGCATAGACATATATCCCCCATTACAGTAGCTATAGATGTTCTATGTATACATCATTTCAATATCTTAACAAACTATAGGTTTTATATATATATATATATATATATATATATATATATATAAATCATGTGACACTAAAGAGCATGAAACCTTGCTTCTAATAAAACATCCTCATGAATTCAATGTAGTTGTCACCATAGTATACTTTCTTCTGGAGAAACATCCTGCCAGTCACTAATTGTCAAATGCCATGTCTATTGTGTGCCACACAGTTTTGTTTTAAATTTAGAGTCTATAAATAGATAGGCAAGCAAATGTGTAGATTCATCATTACCACACAATTAGTTTTATGTAGTTGTACATAAACATCTATCACATATTGTAATCTATTATTTCATGGAACATGTCATATAATGTAAACTAATATAATGTCTATATAAACTATTGTTACCTCCCAATGTCATTTTTTTGTATGCAGTTAGGCTCCATGTTTATGTCTCCCTTGTTTTTTGTTACAGGAGGACAGAAATATTTATATTGACATATACCATCATCATGTCCCTTTTTGCATATTAGCTTGTGTCTAACAATTTGTTCTCATAAATTTGTTCTCTATTGCATTGAACAATAAAGATCCTTGGTAGAGCTTGGAGAGGTAGATTTACAGTAGAGATAGTCTTGCATTTTGAGGTGGTAGATAGAAAATAAAAAGGAATTCTTAATGGAACAATAAAAAATGTTTATATAGGTAGGAACATACTATTTTTGAGAAAGAAGTTTCCTTAAGAAATTGTATTTACTTTAATAATTAAGACAATATTAATATTATTTTGAGTATTCAGATATAATGAGTGAAACATACATAAGTCTAACAACAAAAGAGTTGGTTGCAAAATGTAATGCACTAAGAAATAAAATGATTGCATCACAATAGAAGTAAAAGTCATGCAGATGGGAGCTGCCTGTGTGCTAGGAAGAAATAAGAGATGAAACTCGGAAGAAACATCAAGTTCCTTTCTAACAATCTTCTGGCTAGTTTTTCAGTATTTATATTTCTGATACTCTTTCAAAGTTAAAATTAAATCACAAAGAAGTTACTTAATGGTGACTTAATAGTTTTAATTTAGCTAATTCTTAAACATAAGACTTCTTACCTCTAATTGTGTTTTCTTCACTATTTTAATGGAAACTCATACTCACAGAAACATTATCCATCTCCCCACAACTAAAGTTTCATTTTTTCATCAAATATGCTAATGTGTGGTGCCTAAAGTGACTTTATTATTAAAATTTGGAAAAATAGGTATTATTACAATTCACATCTACTTTTGCAGTTTTAACTATTTTATTTTTGTATTTGTGATTTGAGATGTTTATATATTTATACGTTCTGAGAATATCAGCCAAACTCCACCCATTGTCTTAGCTGCAGTCTACCTCCCAATTTAATGTACACCTATTTGTTGTTATCAACAGCTCCATGAGAGCAGTTAGGTTGTCCGAATGTGCATGAGAGGATAGTAGAAGTAGTTTATCAAGCTCCCATTGACCATCTGCCTGATGAACTGCACATACATCGAGCCCTTTGCTCCTCAAGGAAGGATGACACTGCCTGCTGAAAATACACTTCTAAGTTCATTTTGTCCTAAGCAGATACCAAACTTCTCTTCTTACCCCTGTTCTTTTTTGAAAAAACAATAGTCAAAGGCCATGACAGTTTGTTAGACCTAATTCTTAATCATGAATTTTCCCTAAAAGACAAAAGCAAGATTTCCTTTGAAAAGAAAAAAAAAAACACAAAAAATAACATTTGAGAAAATGATGTATTCTAAACTCACTAGGAGAAATTAGAATTGCAAAACATATGTGCACATATATTCAATATATTATATGTTATAATATAAGATAGGCATTACATATATTATGTGTGTATATAATATTATATTATGTAATATCATATATACATATATATGTATGTTGAAGTTGTTTGTATCTTTTACTATTTTTGTTGTTGAGATAAAACACCATGAACAAAGCAACTTAAAAACCCTTAGAAAGGGTTTATTTGTCATAGAGTTCTCTTTCACTGTTCATCATAGAAGGAAATTAAGATAGGAACTCAAACTGGGCAGGAACCTGTAGGCATGAGCTGATACAGATGCCATGGAGAGATTCTGCTTACTGGCTTGTTACTCATCCCTTGCACAGCCTTTTTTAAAAAGTCGAACTAGGACCTTTATCCTAAAGAAAGCAGCACTCACAATGGTCTGCACCATACTCCATAAATCATTAATTAAGTAAACACCCTAGTACAGCCTTGCCTACAGCCTGCTCTTTTCTTAATTAAGATTCCTTTCAGATGACTTTAGCTTGTGTCAAGGTCACATATATACATATATATACACACACACACATACATACATACATACATATACATATATATGTCATACATTTCACTGTCAATCTATAATAATTAATCTAACAAAATTGCCAGTGGTATTGACAAAGTTTCTTTATGTTGTTTAGCATATTTGTAAGTGTGTTAAAATTCTAAAGATATACACAACTCTGTGAACTGATATTTTCTAAATTAGCAATGTATAATATTAAAAATAATCATGCAGTATATACATATCTGTTCATTGCTGAAAATAAAACAAAATATTGATGAAGTGCAATAACAGATTATAAAAAATAACCTAAAATTTAAATGATAGGATCTCAGATTTTAAAAATGATCATTGGGTCCAATATAACAAAATATGTATAATTATAAGTCTTTTGACATAATTTGTCAGTTGGTGATTGTGTTATTTAGTATATGTTCATATCCTTAGCCATAGTCTAATATCAAAACAAAGATTGCCAATATTAAAGAGACAGAAAAACATAAAATCTCTTTGTTCTTTTTTGAAATGATACTCATTTTGGGAAATGTTGAAATTTATAAAAAATATTTTTATTGTAACATGTATTATGATTAGTACTATTTTGAATGAATTAATAAAATATTTAAATATTCTCAGTTTTAATATTAAAATGTCAAATGCATATACATTGATCATGTTAAATATCAACAAGTTTCCTATTTAATGTTACCTATAATAAGGAGCTAAATATCAGCTCCTGGCCAGATGAAAGGGGAAAGGATTTGTTGCATATTCTAAGGACCTGAATTTGATCCCTTGGACACACATAGTGAAAGGAGACAGTGGCCTTCTGAAAGCTATCCTCTAATTTCTATACTTATGCCATGGTGTGCATAAGCACACACACACACACACACACACACACACACACATAAACACACACACCACATATACATAGATACTAAAATAAAGCAAAACATATAAAATCATATTTTTTCATAAGAATTACATATAAGATTTTGGTGCCAGAACTACTGTTCCCGTCCCATTAACCATGCAAGCACAAGCTGAATAATAATCCAATTAAAATTAAAGGTAACTATTGGAAATGTATACAACGTTGACCCAATAACAAAAGCTTGTGTTTCTTCCTGTTGTTGTTGTCTCCCTTTATATTACAATGTTCTGTTGTTTCTGTATATGTTCTGGACACAATCTAGTTTGGCTTCATTGACTTGTGGTTACATTATTTCTGAGGCTATACTGTGAGAAGCATAAGGACTATTTATAGCCATTAAACCTAAACTTGTAATTGCTATTATCATAAGATACACTGACAACGAAGATATTTGGTTTATAGGCCAACAAAGCTTATAAAAATATATGGAAATAGAGGAAATTAAGAAAACTAAAGCATGAAAATAATATTTTCCCTTCTGAATCACATTTAAAATCCACACAAAGGAGCAATAATTGTTAAAATGCATGTAGTGAATCAATTTGGACAGTGAACCAGTAAATTCAGGAGCAAACAAAATTACAAGATGATAAATATGTAAATTGATTGATTGGTTCAACATAATCACATAGAATATTAGGAGTTTCCATAGCAATGTGCAGAATTATTTTGCCGATTTCAAATCCTCTTGCTTAGTAAATGAAGGAATAAATCATTCTGTGCTAAAGAATTACAATATTTTCCTCTACATTCCTGGCAAAACAGAAAATATACATATCACAATCATGCCAATAAAATCTCGAGAGTATGGTGACCATTTCTCATGGACTAAAAGTATAACTGACTTTAAAAAATCCAGCAAGGACATTGGAAGTTAAGAACACTGTGGAGACAATCCTGATGGACAGCTGTAGGTGGACGTTGTTAAGACATTATTTCAAATAAACACAATCATTAAATATTTCTCTCCCTATTGTTGTGCTATTCTTATGCTTGTCTCGCTTCTTTCTTGAACCTACACCTGTTTCTGTGCTTAGGTTTTCATCCACTCTTGATAGAAAAGGTTTCACACTCTATTTTAGTATAAAATTTCACAGGAGCTGCATGTCACCTACTATGCTAATAAAGAGCAGCATAGATAGGAATAGATAAACACCCTGTCAGAGTCCTTCAGACAAAGGCCCTCCTCAATTGGATGAGTTTTAAAGAATAAGGTTATAAAAATAGTGGTTATGGCAGTTTGACCCAAATACATCTTCATTTCAGTGTTTAAGTTTCTCCCTCCTTGGCAAATTATTGATTCAAATTTGGCATTTTTGTTATAATACAATGAAGCCACTTCTATTTATAAAAACTTGTTACAGTTTTATCTAAGTAATTCTAAGAGGGAAGCTCATAGCTCTCACTGTCTATGTTAGGAATCAAGGAAATCTTGTATGCATATGTTTTCAGGGATGACCATACAAATAGCATTATAAAGACTGAGCAGGTTGAATTTATATACTTTGGAATCACATCTCCACCCTCCTACACACCAACCATTAGTGAAAACACAGGTCATGAGTTTGAAACATGAGTTTGGAACATGGAAAGGTTTGAAGGGAGGGGAAATGGAAGAGAGAAATGATGTAATTATAATCTTTAAAAATTAAAGAAAGAGCAAAATAATTCCACATCACTATCTTAGGAAAACAAGAACAAGTCAAATCTTGAATCAGTACATAGATATGAATTATGAAGATGGGGCAGAGATTAATGAAATGAAAATGAGAAGTTATTGAGTATTAGATTAGAGATTTAAATCAAAACAATCCAATCTTAAAGACTCTGTGCCCCTGCATATATCCTTTTTAAGTGTGTTATGTTTCTATTAGACTATTAGACTATTATTCTATCTTCTATTAGTCTGTCCCATGCCTACCAATTTAGCACCACGTGTATCTTATGTAATAATAAAATCAAGAAAGTACACCACCAGAAAACCAAGGCTCACTTAAGGAACATCTATTTACAACCAGATGTTACATCATGAGGTTGTAGACATGATGCTTCTCACATAAAATCTGTGCTAGAAAATTTTCTGGGGTTGCTTCATTTTATCAATGACATTATAGATGAGTCATCTGAGATTCCAGCAGTCATTTCTGTACTCAAGGGTAGGCATACAGTTCTCTCTCTTGAAACTTTCAAAAAGGAAACTTGAATCTGACACATGTCAAGTACTATAATGAATGAATGTGAACTATTTTAGACATGGCCGTCATGGCTGTTAACACTTCAGAGATCCTTCATCTCAGCTAGCACAGGCTGCATGGAAATCACTTTTCCTGTGTGTTATTTGTGTACTGTGTGTAGTTAAGGATAGTATGGTTGGGTCTGGACTGAACAACTATCCAGTCCTTTCTTTTATTTTCATTCCCAAACAGTAGAGCCTAACTACTGTTTTGAAGGCATTTGCTTTGTATTAGGTAGCATGCATCATCCCAAAGAATTTTAAAGTAGGAAGGAGTTTGCTTATTGGTTGAGTATCACTATTATGTACTTTGGAACATTTACTTGTTTCAGTATTTACTGGTTTAAGTTTGGGTTGCTTGAGCTCATATCCTTTGATTGGAGTCACAGGCTTACATGGCTTTCGGCTTTTTATATTTGGGGAGTTAAGTGACAAGAAAATCATCTCTAATAAACATCTGTAAGTTACACTCATCTTTGAGTTTAACTCAAAGTTGTGTTATGTACCTGATATTTATTTTGTGCTTTAATTACATATATATTATATACACTATTTTTGTGTTTATTACAATAAGGCCAATATGATTTTATGTTTGGAGAAGTTGTTATGTTATATTTATTGAACAAATAAATAAATACAAGGCAACATTTTGAGTATTTTTTAAATGTAGAATATTATTAGTATTATTTTTGATTTTGGATGTGAGTACACACATGTGCATGCCACAAGGCACATATGGAGGTCAGAAAACAACATTTGGGAGTCTGGTTTCTTATTTCACTGTATAATATAAGGATCAAACTTAGGTTGACAAAGATTACACAAAAAACACCTTTCAGTGCTCAACTCTCTACTCACTCAATTCTTTGGATAATTTGGAATCACAATTTATGATGTACCATTATTTTTCCTATACTTGTGTTTTTAATATATTGTGTGTTCTTATGTATAGTGTTTGATTTTCAGACATTATCAGCATAGGTAATGAGTCTTGTTGAGTGAAAAGTATTTTAATTTTTTATTAGAATGATTATGATCTAAGTCAGAAGGTTGAAGATGCCATAAAGATGTTTGTCAGTGGATACTTAGCAAAGTATTGCTTGCTATTTGTGAACAACAAATTAACATTTTGTATGGACAGTGATTATAAGAAGTAATGTCTTAGTTGTTAGAAGTGGTAGAAATTGGAAATAAAGTTGAGAATGCAAAGAAAAGGGCAGAGATTGCAGGAGGCACCTCAGCTGGAGCATTCCCTGCCCAGCTAAGCTTATCTTGGCATATGTTCCATGATAGGCATGAGATAGACATATGATCTAAAAAGGATGATGTATATCCTCACTAACACCTCTACTATAGGAAACTTCTGGGAAAGAACATAACCATGAAAAGGAATAGAGACTCCAATATTCTCTTAAAAACAAGTTGTTACCTTAGTTCCATACACATGGGCTTCAATCAAGAGTCATCCTATAATTTCTACCAAATTTCTCTTCAGATAGAAAGCCGTTAAGGTTATTAATATTTGTAATTTTAATGTAGATGTTGGAATGATAGTTTTAAATTTTAATTACACTTAATAGTTCAATTAATATAACAATGTTCTGTTGTGTTTGCTTATAGCAGAAATGCATCATTAACACAGAACTATTAGAACGTTTCTGTTGTGCTTAAAATAGAACTGCGATTTCGTGAGAATATAGTGAGATCATACAAACGAATCTGGTACAGATTCTAATTTGGGAATATTTTGTGAGACTCAATGTTTTGTGGAATTTTTTTGAACAGCCACATTATGAAAGTTACAATCATAATCATAATACAAATCAAGGATAATCATCCTTCATTACAGAAATGTCAAACACGAGCTGAGTGATTTGAGTTAGCTGATCTATGCTAAGTGCTTTTTGTTTCTTCTCCAGTTACCCTTCAACAAAAAATTCTGTAAATACATGTGAAAGCCTGCTCAGGAATTTTCCATTCTCAGTGAGGGGCACAATTAGAACTGTCACATTTTACAACTATTCTGGCTGATTAGATATTTCCTTTCATGGTTGGGGGTATAATGGACTCTCTGTATTTCTCATTTAATTAAAGACAAACGTAACTGAAAGTCTTCCCTTGTTGGCAAATATATTTAGAAAACCAAAAGTAATAGAATCATATTCAGCTATGTTTGTACTTAATGCATTTGAGAAAGTTCATTTTGTTACATTCTTAGTACTGTTTTTTGAAAAAAGAAAATATATATATTTGTACATATGCAAAATTTCTGATTTGAGTTTAAATAATAAGCATAGGACAGATCATCACAAAACATCGATATGCCCCATGTCTAAAGAACTTCTTACATAGAGTAGATAAACTGAATATGATAAAGAAAGCAAACCTAATGAAACTCTATAAACAAATAATAATTTAAGCCAACTTTAAAAATTTCTGCTATAATCAAAACCAAACATGATAATGCTAATGCTTACCATTTAATGACTGAGTTCAGTATTTGAAGTATGCTAGGAATCTTCACATATTCCTAAAGAAATGCATTCTCTTTAGAAAGTTCACACACATTGATTGTATTGTGTGACTTTCACTGTGTTATAATGCTTTTTATTATCTGTCCCTGGACACTGGCATATCAGAATTTCATTTGCCAAAATCTTTGATATCCTTTTTCCTTTATAGATTGAAAGCTCAACGTTATCATCTTTGGGGTACACTATAACAACTATCTTTAATCCAACTTTTGCTTGATTCTTTTTGCATTTTCTTTTGTTAAACAAATTAATATTCCTAGAATTCAGGCTATTGGTTTTCTGGCCCAAATTGATATTGTCACTCACTGAGTTCAGTGGTTATGGTTAGTATCTTACTTTTTCTGAAAACTGACAACATCTTAGAATTATAAAAATAAAACTGTATGTAGAAATATTAGAGACTATTTCATTTTGCTTAGGATTTTTTTTATTAATTATTTCATTGATTTTCATCCCAAATGTTGTCCCTATCCTGGTCATCCCTCCCAGAGCTCTTCCCCTATCCTCCTCCCCTTTGCCTCTGAGAAGGTGCTTCCCCCACCCCACCTCCAGGCATCCTTCTTCCTTGGAGCAGCAAGTCTGTACAGGATTAGGTCCATCCTCTCCCACTGAGCCCACACTGAGGTCTCTGCTTTGTATGTGCTCCGATCCTCCAACCTATGTATGCTCTTTTGTTGGTGGCTTAGTTTCTGGGAGCTCCCAGGGGTCCAGGTTAGTTGACATAGTCCTCTGAGAGGTTCTACCAGCAGTGGACTGAGACAGATGCAGATAATTTTAGCCAAGTATTGGAATGAGGTCTGAGATCATTATGGAAGAGTTTTGGGAGGAATTGAAGGAACTGAAAAGAATGGGAACCCTAAAATTTCCTTAGGGATTGCTTTTGAAAATTTTTTTTTATCATTTTTTATTAGATGTTTTCTTTATTTACATGTAAATTTCTTCATTCCTAGTTCCCCCTCCAAAAAACAAGGAAACAAACAAAAACAACAAAAACAAACCCCTGTTGCCTCCCCACTCCACATGCCTGCCACCCCACCCTCTCACACTTATTGGCCCTGGCATTCCCCTACACTGGGGCACAGAACCT